>NW_027501626.1:0-66701 GCF_021521415.1 Bidens hawaiensis | reverse complement strand
AAATATCAGAAATTTAAACTAACTACTTTAAGAATGAAATAAATATTTATAGAAACATTGAGGGGTGATTATGAAAATATGAAATTAATTCAATTTTCCTACAAACCCTACTCACGTAGGAATGCACTCATAATTCAAGAACACAAAATAATGCAGCGTCGCAACCTTGTTCCTGTTTCCTCTTCGCCGTTGTACGGGTTTTAGAGTTCGCCATGGTTTAGAGTTTAGTTATTAAACCTCCGATCACGTCTCATGTTATAAATTCTTGTGTCGGGGATTCTTGAAGCATGTTCGGATCAAACGGTGGCAGTTAATCAAGACCAATCCAACATCATTTAAGGTATGTCCCAAGGATTCGATTATCGTAACGGTTTGGTAGTGTGCGGTGGCTCAGGTTCGTATAGGAGTTGTGTATGAGACCAAATCTTGATCTAGTGGCCATATGAAATAGTCCAGCATGCATGCATGTTAAGGTCTAATCAAAACTCACGTGGTACGGTTTCGGTTAGGTGGCGATCCGTTGTGATTTGTGATAAAAAAGGCGCATGTAAAGAGGGAACTGGAGTAGTGGCATTCCCGTGGACATAGATACATGAACGGGCTGTTTTTTTTTTGCGGTGTATAAATGATTGGATAGTCATGAAACTGCAACAATATTGAGCAAAAACGTGTTATGTTTGGGTGTGATCTCAAGGTCATATTGTAGCGTGAAGAGCGGCAATGATTCGAGTTGTTCGGAAGCTGTGTGGGATGCATTACGGGGACTGTTTGGGGCTGAATCGGTAACTAAACAGCCCCCCAAAGACAAGCTTTTAGCCTACCATAATGGAACAGCAACGTCATGCGTTTCGGTTCGATTTCGAGACCGAATCACCGAGTTTGAATCAGCAATGATTCATAGTGTTTTACAGATGCGTATGACTTACTTTGGGGCTGAAGTTGGTGACTGAACGGCACCAAATATATGTGGTTTTGACTGCCAAATCTGACGGGAAACGGGACGACAAGATCCATGGTTTCGTGTACGGTTTCAACGACAATAAGTGGGGAATGAATTGTGGGTTTGTAAGCTGAATTTTCTTTTTTTGGAGTAATGAAGTTATGAACGGGCTGTTAATATACTTTTAAATTGTGGTTCTAAGGCTGGAAAACTAAGGACCATGGAAGCCTGTGTGGTTGCAAGTGTCTGCGGTCCGTTTTAGGCATTTTGGGTTGAAGCAAAGCATGTGGAAAGCATATAAACATTTTACATGACTCAGGTGAGTTCATGATGTCCCTTTTTACTCTTTTCAAGTTTTGGGCTAGTATACACACTTAACTGAAAAAACTTGATAAACCATTTAAGTGATTGTGCATAGCCTTACTTGTGTTATGGTATGTCTTGGGATGATACTCATGTATGTCTACACATGTGTTACCTTATGGCCCATAGGCTTACTCGTATTATGGTACACTTTGAAATGATATATATATGTATGCTTACACATGTGTTATCTTATAGCCTATGCTTAGTGATGTTGATTAGTTATTATGACTAAGGATGTTTGTGTATGCCTACTTTGTGTTTGCATACGGTAGGTGGTGATCTTGGCCGGGTCAAACTATACTACTCAGGTTTTAAAAATCTTGTGGCGGGCCTTAGAAAGCCTGTAAGGGGGGAGGCTCGTGTGGCATGATCACCATCGGATGGAATGTTGCGTCCATGATGATTTTGGCCAGACCAAACTATACTACTCAGGTTCTAAAATTTTGTGGCTGGCCCTGGAAAGCCTGTAAGGGGGGCGGCTCGTGTGGCATTATCATCATAACGGGTCCCTAAAATCCCGTATCACATGTTTGGGTCGTATACGTGTTCGGCATTGATGTTATTACTTGGATGTTATGCATAGGGATATATTTATACATATATATAATTATGAATACTTATCATTTATCATGGCCTAACTGCTCATATCCTGTATTATATTTAAACTCTTGGAATGATTTATATAAATGTCGTTTATTAAAAGTTGAACTCACTCAGCTCAAGCTGATTTTGTGTGTATGTTAGTGTGAGTTTCAGGTTAAGAGGAGTATGCTTACCGCTTGGACGTGCTCAAGACTACTTGGACGGTTGAAGGCATATCTAGTCGGGGAAATTAATAATGCAATCTATTTCTTTACAATTATTACTAGACGTATTCAAATTTGATTTTGGGCATATTTCTCGGTTTTTGGGAACTTTCCGCTGATTATATACTCTGAAATGGTTTCAAAATAAAATGAATTGCTTTGGGTTTTAAATTTTTGTAAAGTTTTTGATATGATTACCAACTGTTGGATTCCTGAAAATCGGGGTCTTACAAAGTCACGCATAACATTTACACGAGTCAGTAACAAGTCACACACATGAGTCCTATTGTAAGCATTGGTGATTAATGTCGAACCGGTTACGTTAATAACTTGTATGATTTAATTAATGCATGATAACTGATTATGTGTTAAATTTTTTTCCATATTATAATTAGTTACTAAAAGTCAATTGTAAAAAAAAATATTTAAGCTCCTCGCGCGTCTCGAAGCCCGAGACCTCATCCTTCGCGCGGCTTGGGGGACGACCAGGTTGGGAAAATTTCTTTATAACCTATTTTTCAAACCCTAATCACCCCCATAACCCTTTTCAGCTGTCATTGGACAAAAAATAAGAGTTCTTGGGTCACTTTGGGAGCTTCTGGGTGATTAGGAAGATTAGGGGTCATCAACATCATTGTATGATCGTTAATTGTAAGTGTTTCATCCATAATAACTCGTTTACGTGCTTGTCTAGTGTTCGTGTTGAAAAACCCGAATAAGATATGAAATATTTCTGTAATATGGAGGTTTTATGATGGTTGTAATAATGTTGGTTCGTTTATTGGTGTGGTAGAACATTAGGGTTGTCATATCCATGAATATTGATCGATCTTTGTTGAAATCAGAATGCTGACAGCTATGTACTCGCTTATTGTTTCGACAGTAACCTGATAATAAATGATACGTTTTAATATATTCTTCATTCTAGGATATAGTTCGTCGATTCTAGTTCCTAGAAAGTTATGAATTGTAATTTTTGAATATACAGAAGATAGGTTTTATGATTTTACAAGATTGCATGTCTAATCTGATTGGGAAGATGTTTTCTGGTCTAACTTCCCGACATCATACTTGAGATTGACAAAGCCAAATGGGTTTGTCCACTTCTGGAACTTAGCATTATGAATTTAGGAGACAACCCAATTGGCCTTGCATAATTTGGATAAATTATTTGATAGAACCAAGAAAATACTTTTTTTTCCGCAATCTGCTAAACTATTTGTACCTATCTGCAATGATTGAATTATTGTGAGCTTTTTATACATTATAAAAATATAATAAAAATTTTTTGAGAAACCTAATCCATTTATTCTACTGTGATAAATTATGTAGAATTTATCTTTGAGTTTTGCATAGTGAATAAAATTAGTTTGTACATGCTAAAATCTGTCTCGTGAACTGAATGATCATAAGTTAAGTTGTAAGATGAATACTTGGTTGCTTTCCCATGATATAATGTGTGGATACATGTTAGGAATTTTTGGTACATTTGACATTACTTATTATCACCAACGAGTCGTCGAGTCAAGTTTATGTTTGTGTGTGGGTCCATACGTGTGTTTAGAGTCATGTGTTATTGAACACCTCTCATAGCTTAAACACTTGTACTAGGTAACAGTTAACGAGCCAAGTGCATACATTTGGTTTGAGAAAAGTCCATTACACTGTCACCGAGTGAGTTCATGCTTTTTCCTAGTTGTTTTCTGGATTGAAAACAATAAAACTATTTTCGTATACTTGTTTTCTGGATTGAAAACAACAAAATATTTTCCTTACTTGTTTTCTAGATTGAAAACATGGACATACCTACATACTGGTTTTCTGGATGAAAACGCAGCGACTTACTTGTTTTCTGGATTGAAAACATGGACATACTTACATACTGGTTTTCTGGATGAAAACGCAGCTACCTACTTTGGATTTATGTAGTTTCTTATATATCACAAGTGTATACTAGATGCCCTCATATTACTTAAAGTCCTTACATACCTTGAACTGTTAGGATGGGATCGCGGGGAAATTTAAGTAGTACTACTGGTTTTGACAAACCCCTCCTGCTATAACTCAACTGGAGGTCGGACGGGTATAAATTATCCTAACAGACATCGCCAGTGTTTTGTGATAGACCTGGTAAGAAGGCATACAGACAGTCAGCTTCGGTTCAAACGTCTAGTAGCTTGTAAATGGGTTAGCTACCCTGGTATATTTGAAAAGTGTTAAACACACATACACAACTGATGCTATGTATACTATCTATACTATATACTACTTTTTACTACAACTTATGAACTCACCAACCTCGTGTTGACCCTTGAGTATTTATACTTGCCCAGGTTGCTAGATGTGCTAAGGAGTGGATTGCATTGCATGCGTCTGGAGTCACACTTGTCGCATGAACTTTTTATTTCACATTGTTTACATTTGATGGGTTGTGCATGTTTTGAACACATGGTTCATTGTTTTTAAACCGTTTACTTTTAAGCTTCCGCAAAACTATAAAATTGTTTGGATTTGATTTTATGTTCTCATGTTTGAGTGAGACGTAAATGAATGTTTTGAATATTTTAATTTGGTTGTTTGGTATAACTAATGAGCTAGATCCTGGTATGTCACTCGCCTCGCGGTAAAACTCCGTTAGTCGAAATTTGGGGGTGTGACAAAATAGATCGTCAATCCGTGGCAACGGATATCTATTCTTTATCGGATGCTTGTTCAACTCGCAGTAATCTATACACATTCTCATACTTCTGTCTTTCTTCTTCACGAACAACACTGGTGCACCCCACGGGGAAAGACTCGGTATTATAAAACCCTTGTCGAGAAGTTCTTTAAGTTGGGACATTAACTCTTTCATCTCGGATGGTGCCAGACGGTAAGGCCCTTTCGCGACGCGCTGTGCTCCTGATATTAGCTCAATCTGAAATTCTACCTCTCGTTCCGGTGGTAACCCTGGAAGGTACTCTGGGAACACTTCTGGATAGTCACGAACTACAGGAACATCCTTCAATCCTTTTGTCTTGGCCGTAGCTTTGACAACATATAACGGGTAGCCACTGCACCATCGCATTATCAAACCTTCGGCTTTTATCATCGAAATGACGTTAAGCCCCAAACTTTCTTTATCACCGTATATCGTCACCGTAACACCATCCAAAGATTTTAATCTTACCAACTCACCATAGACTATCTGAGCCTCAAACTCAGACATCTAATTCATTCTAAAACTGCGTCGAACCCTCCTAAGACCATAACATAAAGAGTATCAGGGAAATCGCGTCCCTCTAGTTCTATCTAACAATTCTTAACCATTCACGATATTTTAACTAAAGTATCGCTAGTGGTTTCTTCATAACAATCTTATGTACACAACTACATTCTTCCTAGTGTTCTTCTTTCACAATCGCTACACCACGTAGCTTCATCCTTTCATGCCTTTTCAATTAGGATTCCTTGACAGTCACCCGTAATTCTCGATCATCTTTAATTTCTTAACATTCACTTTATCACTCACGATCCCAACAAGTTCCCTCATAGAGTTAACTATTGTCGTTATACTACGTGTTTTAGCTCATTTCATTTGACTTATCTCTGTTTCTTTTAGGTTTCTTCCACTTGCATTCCTAATCTGAGTAGCCTTTAATGCTTCAGTGAGCTTTGTTGGCATTGAAATGTGAAAAAACTGAGAAACTCCCTTAATGTAGTTGACTACAAGCTCCAAGCGTGATCCTTCCTCATTACTTCCTTCGGTTGGAATTCTACTTCTTTTGTATATCATGTTGTCACACATTTCTTCAAAAGGTGTTAGGTTGGCAGGTGTCCTACCACAGCATCCAGTACGACATCCTCGTGCTCGTCTCTTTGCAACATTCGTCCTATCTTTTCTCTAAGGAAACACAAACGTTATCACTCCAGGGATTATTTAGCACATGATTTGTAAGGTAAGTAGTTAATGACAGTGGCCAAGTGTAATTAACACTTTACATTACTCCTCAAGTCCTACATACTTCCCTTTACGATTTCACTTGTGCTAGTTTCTACTACTTAATCATGCAAACATACAAATAACCTACATTCTTATCCCTAGCAATTAAGCTAGCATACACACCTTCTTCTTTAGCAATTAAGCTAACATACACACATTCTTCTCTAGCAATTTAAGCTAGCATTTATACATTCTTCTACTTTCATTTAACATGTGTATACATATACTCTTAAATCTGTACATGAACTTAGTCATGTACTTTACCGTTCTCGAGCTTGCTTATGCGACACATGGCTTTCTTGAACTGCCATCTTCTTTCTATTCTTCTTTAAGTCCCATTCTCTGTTCGAGTCTAAGCATATAGGATGCTTATTTCTCTCGAAAGTATGCTCGGATACCAACTTGTAAGGCCCGGATCCTAGTGCCCTACATTGGATGTTGGATTTACTCATAAACACAGTTATAAAATCAGATTTAAAAACTTTCACGGAATACTTAAAACTTTAACCATCATACATTACAAAGCATAAATTCTTGTCTTAAACACAATAAATAGTCTCTACATAAAACACAAACATCACATGACTCTTTCTTCTTTCGATGCCAGTCTCTTATTGTATGCCATGTGTTCCGCCTCAAGCAACCTTCCACATCCTACTCACCTGCGTGCATACTAAAAGTCAGCTACGTTGAGTCAGTTCTAGTTAATCAATTAACATACATTACATTCATATTATTACTCATGAAAACAATTCTCATGGAAACCATTCTCATGAAAACAATTAGCATTGAAACCATTTTAAAGCCATATTCCTCTAAGGTCCTTCCTTAAGACCCGATTTTACTTTCCTCTCAAATTTCGTGCAAAACCGACTTCGTTTACCCATCATTTTAACGAACCGAAAGCTTCTCGTTTTACCCGAACCGAACCAACTAACCCATTTACTACCAAGTTCATTACATTATCACTAATCATGGCCCGATCTATCATTCTACCAAGTTTTATGCAAATCCGTACATGAAAATTAAGCCTTTTTAATAAAAACACACATTTGAGGTTTATGTTCGAAATCACTCAAATAACCCGAAACCATATCAAACGAACTCATAATTGAGTGATTCAAGCGGCTATGCGACCGGGTCACTGAGCTCTACCAACTCCGCCTTCTGCCGCCTCTGGAATCCGCTGCCACTATCACGGTGAAAACCCAAGCAGTTGCCGGAAAAACTTCATTTTGCATTGTTACCTTTTTGCTGATAAAAGCTAGACTTCCCGACCTCTGTTCGAAGATCTGATTGGTGGGAATCTTCATTTATATGTCATGAACACTCAGCTAAAATTTGAGACCGATCCGACAGTTGGATCTCCAGGAATCGTCAAATCTTTGCAGGTAGCTCTCACAAAAAATGGGATTTTGGGTAAAGAAGGAGTTAGAGATGAAGATGATTATAAAATGAGATGGTGGCTATATTTATAGGAAGGGTGTAGGGTTTCATGTTTAAGTTTTCATCTAATGAAACTAAACCCCCTTGTACTTTGGATAATTACATTTATCTTTTATAGTTTAATTAAACCCGATTCTTTTAAATACCTAATGAAACATGGGATGTTACACATGGGAACAACATGGTTTGTAACGGCCATGGGGATAACGTGCTCTGTAACGGCGGGATAACGTGTTCTGTTACAGCCATGGGGATAATGTGGTCGATGACAGCCATGGGAATAGCGTGGTCTGTAACGGCCATGAGAACAACGTAGGCAGTGGAGGCCACGAGGTTACTGTGGGCAGAAGGGAGGCCACCGTGATTGATGATACATGGAAAATACTATACGTGTATATATATACACACACATACTATATGGATAGGTGTAGGAAATACTATAGCATAGGAAATACTTTGTTATATATATATATACACACACACTATGCAGTGGCTGATTTTATGTGGAACCGTTGTGGGAAGAAGGGGGCCACAGTGGTTGATGTCACGCGGAACTGTTGTGGGCCGAAGGGGAGCCACCATGGTTGATTTTCGTGGAAAATAAAGGCACGTAGTGCGAACAAACAGACATTATTCTATAGAAATTTTAAATCTATATCATAAACTTACACACATACATATGTACATATAAAGATACAAATGTATCTATATACAAACGTAAATAGATTTTTACATACGCGCGTACATACAAATTATAACTGGTGTGGTACGCAAAACTGATTTTGTTAAAACTTATGAAACTCACCAACTATTCATAGTTGACATGTTTTTAACATGCTTTTCAGGTAATCAGAAAAGTGAAGTAGATTGAGTATGTGCTACGTGTTTGGATTGTGATCGAGACCGTGTAAACTGATTCGAATTAGAAATGAAGTAGTTGAAGACAAGTTTTGATTGTATCACATAGTTTGGAAAAGACGTTAGAATAAATGTAATATATTGTAAATTAGTTAGTAATGTTTTTTATGAACAATGTATTTGATACCAGTTGTGTCTGTTACATTACCGTTTTACGCTTCCGTAAATCGCTTAACGGGTATGACAGAAGTTGGTATCAGAGCCATTGGTTATAAAGGATTAGGTAATCCCTTAGGATACCTATAATATAACCGTAGGCTTGATTATCCCTAGGAAAATTAATAATAAGTAACGATATATACTGATGGTTGCCGGGATAAACTTGTAGGGCAAGTGAGTTATTATGGTCCGGAACGTAATAACAGACTTGCTTGTACGAGGGAATTCGGGGAGAAGTTGTGGGACATACCGATAGGTAAAAATGGCAAAACACGTGTATGAAGGTGATGTGGAGTATATATGTAACGTGCATACGTGCTTATCTGAAATAAGGTGTACGGATATGTGTACGTACGGTACTGTTGGTAATATTAAATCTTATCGTAACGAATATTATATTCGATTATAATCAATATTAATCCTTATTATAATTAAAGTTTTAATTTATTAAAACTAATACCATGTTTTATTATAATTAATATTATACCTTGTCATAACAAATAAAATATTTTATTTTTGCCCTAATTAATAATATCATTTACTCGGATCAAAGCGATCAAAAAATGTTATGTTGTGACTAAATGTTGCACCGAAGGAGATCGAGATCGGGTAGCTTTATGACAGATAAAGAACGGGAATACAAGACTGCTTTAACGAATTCGAATTGAATCTTGGGATATAATAGAACCACAATTGGGCTTAACATTCAAGGTCCACGAAAGAACCGTGGGAGGTGTGACCTACACACAATAATTTTTAAAGGATATATATAATACTTCTCAGCTTAGGTCTAGCCCTTATCTTATATACTCATTTTCATAATAAACTAAACCGCTTTTCGTTCTTCTCTTCACTTTCGTTTTTCGAAAACAAACAATATTCCTTGGAGAATACCTAGTGATGAACCCGAACTATTAAATTAGAAATATAATAATTACTTTATTGAGCCCCATATTTTATAACATCCGTGACTGCCAGTGCATACTAGATATGAACGATATTTTAAAAAGAAATACGAACAATAATAATTCTCTCTACTTATCACCAGTGCAACTGATTCTGATGAACCTCCCTAACTAGCAAACTCTTCAAATCATCTATGTATGAGAACCTCCAACCTTTCCTACATCTTGCCATTCCAATTGGTTTATTATAGAAGAGAAAACCCATGCTAACGAATCGATGGAGTGCTTTGACTGGAATGGGACATACTTATCCCCAACCAGTAACTTACCACTTTTAGTAAACCAGGCATGCTTATGGATACTGAATGATCTGGTTAGAAAATATTATGTAGTAATATTTAACAACATTCATAGGTTAAGTGGAATATACAAGTGCATTTCGATTATAACACACTGATTAAGCTCATGACGGGCAGATGTCTACTTATAGGAGAGGCCGGATAAAAACAATAGCCCAATGATGGGATTGCACCAGAACAATTGTCGTGCAAGTTGGAAACCGTCCATAATTGTTATAATGTGTACTTGGATAGATAAGGATAGTACGGTGTTATAGTATATAGCTTTCGATACTCCATACAAGAATCTGGTAGTGTGCTATGCTAATATGGAGGACTATTTAGATATTTCATTACAAACATTTACCCTTACTTTACTTGTCACTAGGTGACAATTTTCGATATACATACAAACTTAGCCTTTGTTAGGCTAAATCTATATACTATCCTTTGTATACAGACTTAGGAACAGATCCACATGATACATTGTGTTATTTTAAATACCTGGTTACTTGTTAACGTGATTCCTTTTGTGATTAGTTATGTAAGTAAAATTGTTGCTAATTGTGGAATAACTGGGTATTGTTATAGAATGGCCACGAAGAAAGCAAATACATTGTCTGAGGCAGATGTAGCCGAGATGATTACTCGGAAACTACAAGCAGTACATCCGATAATAACAGCACAATTCGCTGCCTGTACTAATACAAATCAAATACCGAATACTAATGCGACCGTGAACACTAATCCCCCGACAAATACTAATACAACTACAAATGCTCCCCCGATAAACACTATCACGGTCACAGCTAATACTCCCCCGTTGAATACTAATGCTACTGTCAATAATAATAATCCCCCACAGAACTTGAACAATGGTCGTAACAACCCAAATCCTCTACAATAGGGATGTCAACTTAGGAACTTCATGTTATGTAAACAAAATAGATTTTAGTGAAACTGAAGGACCGAATGGACTGGTTAAGTTGATCGAGAAGAGTGAATCCATTATCAATATCACTAACTGTCCACCAGATTGTATTGTCAAATATGTTACTTCTACATTTGTGGACCACGCCCTAATGTGGTGGAATACTGTAGTGCAAATTCGGGGACAAGAGATAATTAACCATATGTCTTGGATAGAACTTAAAGATCTTATGATAGAACACTTTTGTCCAATAAAAGAAATTCAGAAATTAGAACAAGAACTTTGGAATTTGGGGTACACCCACCGCTTTAACGATCTGGCCCGTCTAGTTCCATTGTTAGTTACCCCAGAATCTAAACATATTGAATGCTACATTTGGGGTTTAGCCCCTGAAGTCAGGAGTCTAGCTAATTCAACTGGCCCCGTAACTTTCGAAAATGCCGTATTACAAGCCAGCATTGTAACTTCTGATTTGGTTAGAAGTGGCGCGTTGGGAATGACTAGAGAATCATTTGGTACAAAACGAACTGAATATGAGGCGAAGGTACAAGGAAGAAAACAAAATAAACGTGCACGCACCACGATACAAAATTTCACCGTTACCAGTTCTGATGTTAAACAGGAGAAGTATAAAGAACTTTTTCCAAAGTGTGGAGAATGTGGTTATCAACATATAGGTGAATGTCGAACGAACGGGTGTTATAGAATGTGGGAAGGTTGGACACTATGTTCGTGATTGTAAAACCATTGCAAACACTATGAGCCGGCTATCTCAAATACCACAACCGTACCATCCACAACTACCTCGACCACAACCAATTCGCTTACAACCAATACAATTAACCCAACCTATGAGAAATCATCCTACTTGCTATGAGTGTGGTAGTACAAAACACTTCTAAAGAAACTGCCCCAAGTTAAGTGGAGAACAAGTATTGACGTTTAACCAGACTAGAGGTCGCTTCCATGATTGACTCAAGTGGAGCACGATCAGATCCGAATGTGATAGCAAGTACACTCGCAAATTCTTACTAGTACGCTTCAAATTAATTAACACGTGTACCAATAGAAGTTTCATTCTGTTAACTTTTCTACCCTTAGAAAAATATACCAATTAGTAAATTAATAAACCTTTATGCTATAGAACTCTCTAACGGTAAATCCATAATAGTTACCCAAATAAACCGAAAGTATTCCTTCATCCTAAGCAACCAACCATTCCTTATTAATCCACTCCCGGTAGAGTTAGGAAGTTCTAATGCAATAACCATGGACTAGCTACTCGAGACAAAAAAAATGAAAATTGCATGTAAGGACAGGACTGTTAGAATACCTCTTCCAAATAGTGAAATGATGGAAGTACAGGGAGAAAGCCCTGAAACCAAAATGCCTTTCGCATCCCATCTTAAAGTAGATTTTAAAACAATTATATCAAGGTATTCATGTAAACCCCAGCGGGATGAACACTTTTCCAATATTACCTAAATATTATCCTCTTAATCCAAAAAGACCAAGATTATGAATGGAAATGAAACAAAGTAATAACATATACCCCTAGTGACTAAAAGGAGAATGAGAAGAATTACAATGTCCATGACCAGAAATATGGAACGATGGCTTTTGTACCCAAGATCTGGGGGCATTACTTGTATACTACTAGCTGTACAAGTTGCACGAACCATAAAAACCTTCGATCTATACGTAATCAAAAAAAGTTAAATATGAGGTAATGGAGATGGGTGAAGTTGTGAAACAATTATAATGGTGGAAACCAAAGAAATGCCTTAATGCAAGAACAAAAACTTGAAATCATTATAGCCTCAATGACCGAGTTATGAACGAGGAAAAGTCAGTACAAATGCTATGTTAGACCAAGTACTGGTGCAAGGTGTAAAGATGTAAGGGAAATTTATGGATGAATTGGTATGCGAAAGATCATAGTCACATGTGTCGTGAAGATGCACCATATATTAAGTTAAGGCGGAATATCAAAAACCTTCGGTAACATTACAACAGCTTGATGTACCCCAATGGAGGGGGGATACAAATCACAATGGACCTCTTAACGCATATTTCTAAAACATCTCGAGAAAGCAATAGAATCTGAATGATAGATCCCTGACTGACCCAACCCGCATACTTCCTTCCATTCTGTAACAACTACACAACTGAAAAACTCAACTTATGTTAACGAAATCGTATCTCGACATAGTGAGCTTATTTTAATTATTTCAGGTCGAGAAAGCCATTCCATCTCTTATCCTTGGTGAGTTGTATATGAAACTTAAGATCCCGAATAGACCTGAGCACGGTCTGCCGTCCTCTAACAAACGATCGAACCAAATAAATTATTCAAACATTAGAAGAAAGTGGGAATAATTCTTTCTACCAGTTTAGTCCTCGTACACTGATAGTTATCATGATATTATACAAGCGACTATATATTACATTATACGAACAAGAATATAAATCGCCACCTTATTAAATTGAAAACTGGCGAAACCCAAAATACAAAATCCGAATTGATTTCGGGAACCATAAATAAAGCTCGTAATATTAATTACAAACTAAAAGCCGCCTAAGGCTAATAAGAGGACTATACCGATATACGTGAGAAGTTAGCGATTTTTGAAAATAGTTAGTTGAGTTAGTGAAACCGAGGAGTTGATTTTAAAATACATGGAACCATACAAAATTGCATCAAAGGTTGATCTCATAGCATATTAACCAAAACTAATTCACTCACCACATTTCTATATATCGAGTCTAAATGAATGCTTTGCTGACAAGGCGGAATTAATACCAATTAAAAACTTACGTACAACTAAACTTCGTAAAGGAAAACGTGAAAATTTGGAGCGGGGAAAAATCGGACAGTTGCGATACAATAAAAATTTCATTAAATAAAGTTCGGTGGAATCCACAACGGGGAATCAAACACATTCGGAAACAAAAAGAACAAATTCCGAAGCAAATATTTATAACTTTTCCCTAAAGGGGTGTAATTGGCATATCGAATTTCGGGGACGAAATTTCTTAACTGGGGGAGAATGTAACATTCGTGACAAAAGCGGTTACACATTAGTGTTCACACATCGAATAAGTGATTAACCGCTTATTGCGTATCGAACAAATGAATAACCAAACGGGTCTGGTTATGACCCACATATATCGGGGGCCATATATAGGTGATATACATTTAATATAAGCCCATATATTGATATTACGGCTTTAGTACGATAGCAAACCAGTTAAACGAAAACATACTCGTTTAACTTCCCGCTATGAACTTAAAGGCGAGAGATAGTTCCGAAACAGGCATTGTATCCTCCATTAGGCCGAAAAAGACCTATAAAACATTTATTAGGAATGTTTGAAGCGATCCGTGAAAATATTTTGGATTTTTATAAGCAAATAGTATGTTTTTCTAAATTTACAATAAATTAGCCGAAAAACACTAGTTTTCGCACTATTTGTCGTACCCGATGATATAAGGCTAAATATATATAAATCCCTTGTACATTGTATTTAATATTTTAATAGTTTTCGTTTTGTTTTTATTAGGATTTGTATACTACTAACTTATTTGAATAAATGTAGGTCTCGGGACTTGTTTGTGGTTAAAGATGGGGAAAAACGATCGAAAAGAAGCTAAACCGGAGAACCGGAGCATCAGGAAACAAACCGGACTGAACCAAGAGTGAACCGGACCAGACCAGACCGGGCCACCCCCTTGGCCGGAGCGCCGTGCGACCAAGGGGAGGATGGCCACCGCGCGGCGCGGGGGTGGTGTTTCCAGAATTTTCTAAACGAGTTTAGGGTTTGTGCCTTGTATTTTCCAATTTAAACACCCCTAAACTCAACCTTAAACATAACCTGAATACCAGTCGGCTAGGATGAATTTGGGAGCTCAAGAGAGGATATTTCCGAGGGTTTGAAGGCCACGAATCAGCCGGCGAAGTGCTTAATATTCAAGGACGAAGAGCATTTAATCTTCCGTTCTTATTTAGTTTTGCCATGATTCAATTTTCATTTTTTTATTTTACTTTAAGTTGCTAGGCTAAACATTATAGATTGCCTAGGCGTATGACGAACCTGTTTTGACGTTGTGTTTTGATTTGGGATTTATTTATCATTATGGTTTATGATTTACTAAAAGGTTTACTTATATTAAATTGATGCGTATGGATATTTAAGATTGTTTGATTAATTGTTATTATTCCATAGTTGCCTTGATTGTTGTTTGTCATTATAATAGGTTACAATTAGGTCAATTACTTTGTGTTCTTGATTATTTTATGATTGATTTGCAATAAGATCATAGGAATAATAATTATTAATTAAATAAACCTGAGTGTACTGCTAACCTAAATCTGTAAAGTGCTAGGTTATTGATAGGTCTTTATTATTTGATCTTGCTAGATTTAGTTCTTCGTAAGGATTTCGTCTAGGTTTGATTATTTAATTATTGCCTATCGAGTCAATTGAATATATTAGACTGCCTTTGATTTCCGTGCTGTAAGGTAGGATTTCATATAAAGGAACTAAGTCATAAATAATTAGGTGGCCGTAAGGAAACTTGATTTTTAATACTGGTGTGCGTTAAAACTTATTAGAAACCCATAGGTGTCTCTTGAGAAGGGTCAGGGGTCCTGTTCGGGTTTTCTCTTAGGTGTCTATTTTATGATCCCAGTACATAACTAAATATTTTCCTGATTAAGTAACAACTGAAATTTAGGGGATTCTAGCCTAGGTAGTTATCTCGTCATCATCTGAATTAAGTCTAGGGTTAAGTCGTTTTTAAGTCTTTAGTTTTATTAATTAGTTTAATTTTAGTTTTTAGTAAACCCCCTTTTCAAGAAATAATAGTAAATAAATAGTCGTGTTCGCAGTTGAGTTTAATTAGCTAGTTGACGTAATTTAAAGAGTCATGTGGGTTCAATATCCGGACTTACTTAATTGTACTAGAGTCGATCGATTCACTTGCCGGTTAGTAGTTTTAGTTAAGTTAAGAGTCTAGAATTTATGACTTAGTGTCTAAATTAGCGTGTTTTGATTAGACTACTTTTAGCACATCACCTGATAAATTTTTCGCGCCAAAAATTGAACCCGCAATAAATTTGGAGTCGGCATTTCACATTCGGGCCTAAAGAGGGCTCAACAAGCCCAGCCCGCCAAAGTTGACTAAAAGCCCTTTATTATTATTATTATTATTATTATTATTATTATTATTATTATTATTATTATTATTATAATTATTATTATTATTATTATTTTGTAGTTTAATTCCTTTATAACTAAGTTAATATAGATATTTTTGTGATTAAAATCAAGACCCTTCTCATACCAAAACCTGCTGTTCTTCTTCAATACAAAAACTCTAAGTTAATCCTCATAGTTTGATCATTTTTATGCATGTTTAATCATGTTTAATTTCATATAAACATAGTTTGATTACCAAAAATCACTTCTACCATGCAAAAACTCTAAAAATTGTCTAAAAACCTGTTTTGATCCTACACATGGTTAGGAACCTTGTTTGATAAGTTTTTTTCGGCCAAAACACGGATTAGATGATTTAAATGACGATTTTACGGTTCAGTAGTTCGGTTTAAAGCCCTAACCGAAACCCTAAGTTTCAAGGCTGTTATGTTATTGATACATCCTTGGTTTGTGATATAGGACCTGTACCTAGCTTACTTAAAAGGACAAGAACCCGGAAACTTGTATAAGAGAGTGAAAACGAATAAAAACCGCAAAGGTAATGTCGAAATGTTATTTTACGGGGTGTTTAGGTTTAGATTGTGATGTGCATATTGTTAGCTTGTAAAAGTTTTCAGGGACATCAGGGACCACATCAATGAGTCCCTATCCAAATTTGGTAATTTTTCAACCATCCGAGAATATTTGGCGAATTTATTACCGAATAGGGACGTTTATTTGGGAAAAATATTTAAAATGCTTGAAAAATTATAAATTTTTTGGGGAACTTAGATTTGGTATAATATGATCACATGTGAAATTTGGGGTCATTTGGAAAACCCTAGCTATACTTTGTGGATTCTCATTTAATTGAATTTTCATAATCGTTCTTAGCTCGAAAAGGATATTTGGCAAACTTGTTAGCTTTTGGAAATTTTATAGGTTGTTTTGGGAAGTATTTTGATCACTCAGCAATTTTTCCGGATTTTTTGGAAATCGTTTCATATAAACAGACGATTTTCAGACAAATTATAGCACATAAAATGAATTTTTATAAATTAATAAATTAGTAAATAATTCCAAAAATATTTCTATAAAAATCTACATATTTTATTTGATAAGTGGCTAATTTTTCATAGTTTAATGATTAACGGATAATTAATTGTGCTAATTTGAATGTTAAGCAAATTCAATTTTGACAAACACCGACGGGTTTGCGATTAACGAACCTGTTAGAATATCAGAACATCAAGAGTGATCGAAAAGCATATTTTCGGGTTAATAAGTAAAAATGAACTTTTTGTGGGAAATCCGGACAATTTGGATAGATTGTGCGCGTTTTTCTCAAAACCAAACTAAATAAACGGAAATTAGCCCCGTAGCGAATCCAGATCCCTAAACTGTGATCTTTATTTATAACTTAATCTTTTTATCAACCAACACGATTACCCAAGTTTACATACTCGTAACTATTTTCTAAATGAATAAGCGAGCAACTTGGCCCAGCTTGTGAAACGGGGAAATTGAGCCAAGTTCAATTTTAAATATTAGACATTGAACAACATCACAATCAAAGCCTACTGACACTTTCTGGGCGTGACAGCTATATACCCAGACTAGATATACAGCCCAGTCTAGTATGAAGATTATAATAATATTAAAATATTAATATTATTATAATATTGACTATAGGGACTAAGAGATAGCAATGGAAACGAACCCAGAGCTGCCATTGCCCTGAGTACCTACAAAACCGTGAGTTTCATAACCCCTCTTTTCAAACTGTTTACGAACTTTTGGGGTGACAAGCATGTTTATGTACGTTACCTATCCGAAAATGGTTCAGGATATAAATTATCTGAACGTTCATATACGAAAAGTCCTTACAAACATAATGATTAACTACGAGCTGAAAATGGTTATCTATCTGAAAATGGTTCATGATATAAATTATCTGAACGTTCATATACGAAAAGTCCCTACAAACATAATGATTAACTACGAGCAATGAAATGTTAATAGTATTATTGATTGTTAAGTAAATGGAGATACTACGAATACCAAAACACAATGAAATTACACGTGACAACCTGTTCATACAAACACGCTATCTAATGTCAAACACAACAGGTTGGGGAATACCGTGGCCTATGACGGCCATGGGGATAATGTGGTCTGTAACGGCCATGGGGATAACGTGGTCGGTGATGGCCATGGGAATAGCGTGGTCGGTGACGGCCATAAGAACAACGTGGGCAGTGGAGGCCACGAGGTTGTTGTGGGCGGAATGAGGGCCGCAGTGATTGATGATAGTTGGAAAATACTATACGTGTATATACACACACACACGTATATATATATACACAAACACACATACTATGTGGATAGGCGTAGGAAATAATATAGCACAGGAAATACTTGCTATATATACATATATATCTTAACTATATATAATGAAGATAAGAGAGAGAAATGGGTGATGTTGAAAATTTAAGAGTTTTACAACTCTTTTTGTATATGTTAGAGCATTCCCAACCCATTCCTTACCCTATATCAATATATATTATATAATTACACTAAAAATCATTATTTTTTTTTCTCTCCTATTTAATTAAATAATACTTTTTATACATTTATCATTATCTTTTCTCTTTCCATCACTTACAACCACTTTTAAAAAATATTAAAAAATTATACAATATAAACAGGAAAACCTCAAATTTAACTTTCCCATTTAATATTTTATCTGATCACTCATAATCGTAACCTCTTGTTTACAAATATCCACTTAATTATACCCATCAAAACTTCACTTAAAACTTGTCAAAATACTCCGACACCATAACACCCCGTTTCAAGTTCCATCTAAACCCTAACTCTATGGTGGTGAAGACTAAACATCTTAGCGACGGGTCAGGTGGTGTTCAACTGTAGTGGTGGAGGATCTGTTAAACAGAGAAAGCGATGGTGGTGCATAGTAACAAATCAACGGCTACAAGTCATTTTTATGCTATTTGTAAGTTTTTCCGCTCAGCTCGGTTTTTCGTTGACGGTTCTTGTGGCAACGGCTAGGGATGCATTTGAAATCGATTCGTTATGTTTATCTATTATTTATCTAGATTTACAAAATTGAATGAATTTTTATGCGTTTTATTGTTGATTTGTTTCAGGGATCTAAATCCTAGAACCTTTTGATGGATTTAATGTGTGATTGTCATATCCTTGATATCATTATCTGGTTGTCAAATCTCAAAGGTTTGATTAAAAGTTTTGGTTAGTGTTTTACTCTTGTTGCTTAATTGAATAACATGACCCTAATTTATTTGATTTTGTTTCAAGGAGATTTTGAGTTGCTGAAAGATCAAGGCCACTAGACAAGTTCATGTTCATGTTGCACCGTGAGGTATGTTTTTTATTTCTTTTTGAATTAATGCATGATGCTTTGTTTTGCCTTTTGCTTATACTTTTCCTATGCTTAAAAAGTAACAAGACTGAAAAAACCCGTAAGTTGTGCAGTTGAACCTTTTCACATATCTATTTTAAAATGTTAATTAATGTACAAATTTGCAATATATTCTTTTACACTTGAAAGAAGGAAAGCATTTTAGTTTTCTTGATGTCATGACAATTGATAAGCATTGATGTTTAAAGTCGGTTTCTATGTAATAGAATATATCTATAGTTGGTGACTAATTGTTTGCATATGTCCATAACTATATAAACCAGTTATGTGGTGTTAGGCATAGCTATTTGGGGCATATTGTGGGCGGAAGGTGAGCGACAGTGGTTGAATGAGCGTAGGAAATGGAGGCATGCAGCACGAACAGTCTAGGCTTCACTTTAGTTTAGCATAATTACATCACACACACAAATATATATATATATATATATATACACTTACATGCGTATATACAAATTATGACTTGTAATTACGCATACTTGTTTTCTTGAAACTCGGGAAATTCACCAACTCATGTAATAGACCCATTTTAAGTGTGCTTTTCAGGTGTGACACCGAAGTTGGAAAATCCGTGATCTTGTGCTATCTGTTACTAAACGTGGTCGATGCGGTGTGAGTAGATGCAATAGTATTAGTACGAGTAGAATAGCTTACGAGCATATTTTGTTGTGACACCTAGTTTGTAAACGAAAATAGACCAATGTAACATATTGTAAATTAATTTGTAATGTTTCTTTATAAATAATGTGGTTGATACTAGAGGTGTCTGTTACATTCCCGTTTTACGCTTCCGCATTTTGCTTGTCGGGCTATGACATAAACCTTTGCCTCTTACCTAATATGAGTTTAATCTGTTTTACCCAGTTATGGGTTCATGTGTATTTTTCTAAAAGAAAAACATGCATGTTTAAGTTAATGAACATTGTAAAACTCTACATATACGAGTCTCTTGCTGCATCTCCCGGGTTCCTACTACAATATTTATTACACACACTACTACATGATTGATAAACTAATAGAAAACGAGCACTTCGTTGTATATTATCACCCCGTCGCATCGCGCGGGTACTCTACTTGTATATATATGTATACATACACTGCGCAGTGGTTGATTTTATGTGGAACCATGTGGGCGGAAGGGGGGCGACAGTGGTTGATGTCACGCGGAACCGTTGTGGGCGGAAGCGGAGCCACAGTGGTTGATTTTCGTGGAAAATAATGGCACGTAGTACGAAAAAAAGACATGATTCTATAGTAATTTCAAACTTATATCATAAACTTACACACATACATATGTACATATAAAGATACAAATGTATCTATATACAAACGTAAATAGATTTTTACATACGCATGTACATACAAATTATAACTGTGTGGTATGCAGAACTGATTTCGTTAAAACTTATGAAACTCACCAACTATTCATAGTTGACCTATTTTTAACATGCTTTTCAGTTAATCAGAATAGTGAAGTAGATTGAGTATGTGCTACGTGTTTGGATTGTGATCGAGGCCATGTAAACTGATTCGAATTAGAAATGAAGTAGTTGAAAACTAGTTTTGATTGTATCACATAGTTTGTAAAAGACGTTAGAACAATGTAATATATTATAAATTAGTTAGTAATGTTTTTTATGAACAGTGTATTTGATACCAGTTGTGTCTGTTACATTACCGTTTTACGCTTCCGTAAATCGCTTAACGGGTGTGACAGAAGTTGGTATCAGAGCCATTGGTTATAAAGGATTATGTAATCCCTTAGGATACCTATAATATAACCGTAGGCTCGATTATCCCTAGGAAAATTAATAATAAGTAACGATATATACTGATGGATGTCGGGATGAACTTGTAGGGCAAGTGAGTTATTATGGTCCGGAACGTAATAACAAACTTGCTTGTACGAGGGAATTCGGGGAGAAGTCGCGTGACATACCGATAGGTAAAAATGGCATAAACTTACACACATACATATGTACATATAAAGATACAAATGTATCTATATACAAACGTAAATATATTTTTACATACGCGCGTACATACAAATTCTAACTGTGTGGTATGCAGAACTGATTTCGTTAAAACTCATGAAACTCACCAACTATTCATAGTTGACCTGTTTTTAACATGCTTTTCAAGTAATCAAAAAAGTGAAGTAGATTGAGTATGTGCTACATGTTTGGATCGTGATCGAGGCTGTGTAAACTGATTTGAGTTAGAAATGAAGTAGTTGAAGACTAGTTTTGATTGTATCACATAGTTTGTAAAAGACGTTAGAACAATGTAATATATTGTAAATTTGTTAGTAATGTTTCTTTATGAACAATGTATTTGTTATAGTTGTGTCTGTTACATTACCGTTTTACGCTTCTGCAAATCGCTTAAAGGGGTGTGACAGTTCTATTCATGATGTTTTTCGCGTGTCAAATCTAAAGAAGTGTCTTACTGACGAGGCAACGATAGTACCACTGGAAGATGTACACGTAAATGACAAAGTAAACTTTGCGGAGGAACTCGTGGAAATAGTGGACAGGAAAACTAACAGTTACGACACAACAAAATTTCAATGGTTAAAGTTCAGTGGAACTCCCAACGAGGACCCAAATATACTTTGGAACGTAAGAACGAATTCCGAAAGAAATACCCATATCTTTCCCTAGAAAAGGCGTAGCTGATATGTCACACCCCGCCAAGGCGGAAGCGCGGGCGCGTGACATCATGTATACCGTAAGCATATGATTATCACCAACATAGTAGCATTAGGATACCAATAGTTTTAGAAGCGTTTACAAACAATAACATGTTTTTATATAAATTAGTTTGAGATAAAATTAGGATTTCTCGTATATGACCCTAAATGTCAATAGGGTTATACAAGCGAAACCCCTCCAAAAGGTATCCTAATTAGCCTTGAGGTCCCGTCTTCATGATTCCTTACATGCTTGTTAATTCCAAATATTACGTAGTTAATTTTAAGAATAGTTATCTAGCTCATGGTTGTGAAGAACTCGTTCAAAAATTTTATATATGTGTTGCTAGAACTACATAAACACTGTGAAAGTTTTGAAAAATATAGTCATCATAAAAACTTGAAACGTTTTACCAAAGAATTCCAGCAAAACTTGTAAGTGTATTAAAAATTTTCTTGTACGACTGATATGGCGTTTTGAAAGTTTAACTTAAAAAGGCAACGCAGTGACATAAAGATGATAGTGTTGAACAAATAGGTTTTAGATTTGTTTTTTTTTATTTTGCAAAACCATATGCTATATGGATCTTTATAAAAGAAAGTTCTCCGACTTAAATGTTTATATAAACGTGACATTATTGCAAATAAGAACACAATTATTTAACATGAAATCATATGACTTAAACACGAAATATTGTTTAGGAAATTCCTTGTATCGATCTAGTTTGAAATCTTAAATAAAAGAAAGAATTCATTAAAGTGCTTAGAATTTTATTGCCAATAAAAGTAAAAATATAAAACCAATGAACCTTCAAATTGACTTTTAAGCTCACTATTTTTTTAGTGTCCAATAAAAATAGAAATGAGGCGTAACCAAGTTGTAAGGCAACAGATTTTGGTCCTGCCATTCAGAGGTTCGAATCCTTCCATATAGAGCAAAAAGATCGATGTAGGAATAATCAAAGCTAGTTTTGGGAAAATCATACCCAAAGATTTGCAAGATTGTTGAGTTTTATAAACATCGAAGGATTTGAACCAAGGGGAGGGGAACTCACCGAACTTTGCAATGCCATGCAAAAGGTCCATCATAACAACAATTGTGGTTGTTGATGAATGGCTGCCGATCAGAATATTGTTCGGATTGCTAACATTTTTTTTTGACTATTGGAGAACGTTGGAGTGATAGTTATAAAAACAAGGAACATGGAGATGTTTAAAATATTTAAACCAATGCAGTGGGTGGGCCGAGGGAAATAGCAGGGTTGCATTTAGAGAGTTCGACACTTGGTAGAAAGCTCCAACAAAGGCAGAGTGAATTTGAATCGTTAGGCATATTACAAGGGTATATTGAAGATGTTGGTATGATTGCTCGTGCCAGGAAGTGTATGCGAAGAGTTTTATTTCAAGGGGTAAATTTTTACAAGATGAATGAAATTTATGGTGCATCAGGTCATACAACACGTTGATCACATAAAAGTCGATTTACTCGGTTTGCAGTAAGATTACTAGAACCTTTCATGAAATTGGACGAAGTGAGGTAGTAGAGTCACCCTATTATTTGAACCATACTTAGAAGCACGCATAAAAGTAATGGAGGCATAGATTATAAAGAAAAAAGAATAATTAGTTACTTTTACCTCACAGTGTAGTAACGTATCACAAATCGCTTGCGAAATCGGCTTGGATACAGAGACCCAAATGTTAAGGAATAATCTTAACAGGGTACTTGTCAGTTCTATTGCCGATGACAACGAGTTTTAGCCAGCTATGATAACGATGTGAAATATAAAACATTTCAAGTAAACGACGATAGAGAGGTATCGTAGGGTGTCATCACAGTTACCCTATCGGACGCTCGTTTTACTTGGAGACCAAAACTCGATTAACAAACTTATGAATTTAGACTAATTTGAATAGTTGCTCGGACCATAGGGTTCACCAGGATTCTCATGCATTGCACATTATGATTACGTGTGCACCCGTATTGATAATCTACCTTGCATGGTCACCCAAGTGTCTTCCTTATTCAAGCTTACATGTAAAGGAACCAAAGTGTCCATTTAATTACATTATCGCATGCTAATACTTCGATATGGACAATAAAATAATTGTCAATAATTAGGGGATGAACTTGTGCTAGATAGAATGAACAGGAAGAGTACATCTAGATGCATTCTCAAGATAGGATGCTACACAAATAGTTTGGTTTGAACACCAGGAGAATAGTCTTTTATTCACTTGACTTTACTCCGCCTCACGAATGCTAGCCTCTGTGTCATCGCATAAGATTTCAAATAGAAGTTGACACGTCGATTCCTCGTGTGATATACACCCACACGTATTCCATGTGCACCATATGACCGTGTACCCAATTTGCCACCTCTGAATCGCAGTGTCGTGAGACGTACTTTATTGTAGTAATATATCAATTTGGTACTCCCATTACTGGAGTTACCGGTTCTCATTCCATAAAGGTGCATTAAGGTTGCCGAGTCATCCTGACTCCTCAGCAATTAAGAATACTGCCTCAAGTTACCACTCTGGTGTGGGTCCCAAAGCTTGCCAATAAGGGTGGTTGGTACGGGTTCCAAGATTCGCGTGTCACGACTCATGAATTGACGGCGATTAGGGGAGACTGATGGTTATAGTGTCGGGATACACATAGTGAGTGGATGATGGGGACGAAACCTATGTGACAACAATATCCGTACAATGTAATATAGAATATGTAAATGTGTATGCATTCATTCAAACATTTTTTTTCTATTTTTGAGTCACCAGTTATAGACTAGACCCTCTAGTTCTCTATAACCAATGGCTCTGATACCAATTTGTTACACCCCGCCAATGCGGAAGCCCGGGTGCGTGACGTCATGCATTCCGTAAGCATATGATTATCGCCAACCTAGTAGCATTAGGATACCAAGAGTTTTAAAAAAGCGTTTATAAGCCGTAACATGTTTTTAAATAAGTTAGTTTAAGACAAAATTAGGATTTCTCTTATATGATCCCAAATATCAATAGGGTTGTACAAGCGAAACCACTCAAAAAGGTATCCTAATTATGCCTTGAGGTCTCGTCTTCATAATTCCTTAAGTGCTTGTTAATTCCATGAAAAACATACGTTTTAAAAAGTCAACACAATGGTTGGTGAGTTCACAGATATTGAGACTCAATATGAAATCACGTTATTCATAAAACATTGAATCATTTCACAAGTAAGTATACGATAATCTGTTGAAACAAATACTATGATCCTCCATAGACTAGCTAAATCTACGAATTAATATGATGAACCCTAAGCCTATAACCAAACCACGACTTATATTCTTTTACCCTGTTCAAATCTCACAGATGGAATATACGCACCCTGTTTTGAGCGTATAGTGCCTAACGTTCTTTAATTAGGTTTTGCGAGATTGCCAGCTGTTAAGCGATGATTACGGATTTAATTCACCAATTTAAGGTTGTTATAACGTAATTAAAGTGTTAGTTAAGGATTATTAACGTGGTCTAAAGTCGTTACAACAAACAAATGGGTCAAAACACGAGATTTGGGGGTGTTTTGAGTCTTGCTGGCTGTCGCCGGACCTTGGCTGGAAAATAGGCCGGAAAAACGATGGGGGGGGGGGTAGGGGGCTAGGCTGGGTTTGTTTATAATTTTAAATAGATTTTACAATTATGGCCCCTCATCTTTCATATTTGTTTTAAATCATAAATATATCGTATTTACATTATGGACCTTAACCTTTATGTTGTTTTTTTTAAATAGAATTTGAATTATAATTGCAAACTTAGTCCCTTAACTTTGAAACTTGATAAAAACTGAAATATTTGTTTAAATACTTGGATATCGTTTGTTATATTATACTTGTGTATTTTGTGCATTGTTTAAACGTAAAACTTTAAATACCGGAGCTTCATTATTTGTACCAAATGAAAACAAAAGTAAACGGGCGAACGATAACGAAATTTCTCATGAATAATTATAATATTGATGAATGATAAACAAGAATACTTCGAATTGCGAAACGGATCGGTTTAACGAAAATAACTAATGTCAAATACATTAAACAAACTTAAGATATATATATATATATATATATATATATATATATATATATATATATATATATATATATATATATATATATATATATATAAACAAAACCGAGAATTTAAAATGGGTCGGGTTTTCGGGTTTGAAAAGTAACGAATGTTACAAAGGCATCTGAAATCTTCATTATTCAGTTGTATCCTAATGTCTGAGTTCACTTACTGCAAAATCTTTCAAAGACGTATAAATCTTGTCTCCATGCCATTTGGCAAATAAATTGAAAACATCTCTATCAGTTGGTTGTGGTTCACACTCGCAATCAGGTTGTTTCAACTATTAAGAGTACCAACTATTGATGGCAGTAATTAATTTTATTATACTCTCCTTTACAATAGTGGATGCTCCATATATTCACATGTTAAGCCGGATGACATGCTAGCAATACCAACTTGAATTATTATTCGGTATGAGAAATAGTTCTGAAAGTGATGCATACTTTTTCAGTACACATCTTAGTTTTCCATTGTTTGCGCCTTGCCATTTCAAATTATTATAGTCTTGACACCTAACTCCTTAGTCAGTATAACACATGACGCGATTTGTTCTTTCTATCTGACCACCTTCATTAACGTCTCCCTTGACATAAAAGGAATACAAAAAGAACCTACAACATGGTTATGGTGTGGTTTCATAATCCTAAACATTCCTATGATATACCAATTGAACTCCTTGGGAATGTACACTTGAAAATTCGAGCCAACACGAACTTAGTGTCAACTAGAAAGTTGAATAGGCACTCCAATACATCTTCGGTAAATGATTTAATCTTCCCATTAAAGTCTAACGACTTACTTCTTCCAAATCTTAAAGACTCGATAATGACCTTCAGATCTAACAGAATTTCGGGACGAAATTCAAATAACAAGGTGAGAATATGACACTCCTCTAAATGGGTCATTGTCCGTACAATGTTTAATTATGATTTCTTAACGTTAATTCATGCATGACTAAATTTTGCCAATTATAATAGCAATGATTCTATCATAGGCTACATATGCATGATACATGGCATACAAGTAATCTATTTTTATTTAAATTACTCAAAATTTTGAATTATGTCTGGCGGACACGGATGCTGGTGATATGTTTTTAACAACTCGAACATATTTTTAAACAAACCAAAGGTTTGAATTCTGTGTTATACGACAATATTTTATAAAATATCGACAACGGATACGGAACACTTCACGAGTAGCGGAACGAATTATGAGTTTTTATCCCAAGATACGATATATTAGTTTATGCGTAAACGTATGAGCGTTTAAACTTGATATTTGTCGGAATAAATACATATGTCATATATGTATTACTTAAAAAGAAAAAGAAAAAGAAAAAAACAGAAAGAAAGAATAAACAAAGGTTATGTGAAGACAAGGGGCAGTTAGGAGTAAACACAAGAAATCTCAAGAAAATCAAAATGCCACCAACTTCACTCATAAAATATCATCACGCATGCCATTTCCCTTGTCTCCTAGATCTTCGGCTGACAACAAATAACTCATTCCATCCTTTTAAATTTCAAACGTTCACCTCTACACTCAACTAACATTTTAATCTTAATAAACTAATGATAAGACCATGCTTTATTTCTTTTTATATAAACAAAAACTATGGTCAAAGATAAACACATACATGCAAACACATCTCGTCCTCTCTTTTTCGCACAGGCCACCCCCTAACTCACAACCCTCTCATGGTTTACAACAACAAACTCAAGCACAGCAACAAACATCGAACTCTATATCTCTTTCCCTATGCTTGCATCGGCTTCATCACTCCACCACCGCCAGCCGACACCTCGTCAACACCACCTTCGCCACCAACACCGCCACTGTCATCATCCTCATGGTGGCTATTGCACACCGCGTACCACCACCTCGGAAACCCCTATCATCAACACGCCCACTCTCTTTCTCACACCGGATTTACAACCACACCATCGTGAACTACCACCTGCACACCCCCCTCTCTCTTCAACATTCCACCACTACCGTAACGCTATGCACCGGCCGATTATAGCTTCAAACCCGACCTGAGATACCTTTACATTCCCGTATTAGACTAGAACTCCACCCGAAACACTCTTCGGACTCTTCCCATAAACCGAACACACCGAGCCTGTTGCCGGCTTCTAAGCTAATGCAAGGATTTTGGAACGTTAAGTTTGTCGAACCGGGCATCAAGAAGTGGAAACTAGCGCAAGCTTTCTTGTTTCATCATCCTAAACGAACCCGAAACTTAGAGCATAGTGAGCATTACTCTTCTAAAACTATCCTTATATTTATATAAAGTATGTTTATGCTAGCTCGAACACCGAACGATCAAGATATACATTAATATGTTAAAACATATGCTTAAACTTAATAAATATGAGTTTTGGTTATAGATTCAAATGGGTTGTAAAATATGAGTTAAAAACACGCTAAAGGTAATTTTGGTGTTTAACTACTTGTTAAAAGGGTTCTTTTGATAAAAAGGGTGATTATGAAATATTAACTTAGATGGCGATTACAAAGTCCTATAAATATAATATAACCTTATGTTATAAAAAAATTATGGGTTGTTGTATAAAATATTTGTATACAAGTAGTTTATTTGAAAGGTGGAGAATGAACTTATAAAAATATATAAAGTTTGGGTAAAGAAGTAAAACACGAGTTGTTGGTTAAGAAAGCGGTTATTTGGAAAACAATGTGAAATTGGTACAAATAGCCTTGTTGAAGAAGATATATTTAAACGAGTACATGCGACTTTTAATAGACATATAAACATATATTTTTAGCCAAAACACGTTTTATAATTTTGAGTAAACAAAATATAAGTTTTCATAAAATTTTATGTTGAGATTGCGTTTATGTGGTTTTATAAAAATCCTAATATGGTGTTGAATAAAGCTATAATTTTTATAGTTGATAAAGGCAAACATATATTATTAATGACAATGAAGATATGGACTTGATAAAATACATGGAATGGAGAAAGTGGTATTTTGTGTCATAATAATGATTTTTACCTAAATATATATTTTTGAAAAATATATATATATTAGACGTAAGAATAATAATTTATACAAAACGATCAAGACGATATATCTAAAGTCAGTTCAGAGTTTTTGAACAAACGTACAAATATTCCTTTTATAATCGTAACTTAAAGAAATATTACTTTGAAATAAATATATAGTTTTAATATTTATTTATTACTCGATTGAATGAATCGATTATATCTAAATGACACCGGCGCTAATAAATATTATATTCTTATTGTTTATATAATGTATAAATATTCATTTTCAAAAGAATATAAAACCTTATCACCAACAGGTTGTCCAAAAATTAAACGAAACGCTCGGTTGGTGAAAGCAACCGACAGAAATTAGATAAATGAAACGTTTGGTTGGTGAAAGCAACCAACACAAACTTGATAAATGACACGTTCGGTTTGGTGAAAGCAACCGACACAAATATAATAAACGAAATGTCTAGTTGGGTGAAAGTGACTAGCATAAACCGACTTGTGAGTCGATAATGAACTAATTAACCTTACGCGTTTAGGGCGTGTGAAGGCAGTAGAACTGGGTTTAATCTGTATTGCTAACGAATCAACAACCGAACTCACGAGGTGAGTTTCACAACCCCGTTTTTTACTGTTTTATTGATTTATAAGTTAGGGGGTGGAAAACATACACAATTGCTTTTATATACGATAATTAGAAACAAAAAGACCTAATCCTTATGCGAACATGAGTTGAACTATGTAGTGCTATAAGTCCCTTGCTTGCATACTATAACCATTAGCTAACGGAGTTAGCCTCGGGAAAATACGAATAGTACTATTGACGTTGACATTTCCCCCTACTGTTAGGTTAGTCGCGCTAACCTCCGATATTGCATCGAAACAGGGTACGTATATTCCATCTGTGAGATTTGAACAGGGCGAAAGGATATAAGTCGTGGTTTGGTTATAGGCTCAGGGTTCGTCATGTTAATTCGTAGATTTAGCTAGTCTACGGAGGATCATAGTATTTGTTTCAACAGATTATCGTATACTTACTTGTGAACTGATTCAATGTTTTATGAATAACGTGATTTCATATTGAGTCTCAAACCCTGTGAACTCACCAACCATTGTGTTGACTTTTTAAAATATATGTTTTTCAGGGAATTAACAAGCACTTAAGAAATTATGAAGACGGGACCTCAAGGCATAATTAGGATACCTTTTTGAGGGGTTTCGCTTGTACAACCCTATTGATACTTGGGATCATATACGAGAAATCCTAATTTTGTCTTAAACTAACTTATTTAAAAACATGTTATGGTTTATAAACGCTTAAACTATTGGTATCCTAATGCTACTATGTTCGCGATAATCATATGCTTACGGTATACATGACGTCACGCACCCGGGCATCTGCATTGGCGGGGTGTGACATGATATATCGAATTTCGGGGATAAAATTTCTTAAATTGGGGAGAATGTGACTTTCGTAACAAAACTAGGTATACCTTAGCTATTACGTAACAAGTAAATGATTAACCAACTATTATTGACTATGACTCGGATATGTCAGTGGGCCATCTATAATTGTTATATATATATATATATATATATATATATATATATATATATATATATATATATAACAGTAACTAACATATCAATATTATAGACATGGTATATAGAAAACCAGTTAAACAGAATGACTTCTGGTAAACAATATGTTATCATATTAAACGCAAACACTGGTACCAAAGCAAGCATTGTATCTTTCACCAAGCCGAAAAAGACTTATGAAATACTTATTTGAGATGTTTTAAGCAAGTTATACAAATATTTTTGGATTTTTACAATCAAAGAGTACGTTTTCTTTAACTTACAAAATTTAGCTGAAAAATACTCGTTTTTGCACTGTTTACCGCACCCGAATTATTTTTTTAAATGTCTGGATTCGCTACAGAGCTCATTTCCATTTATTCAGTCTGGTTCGGAGAAAAACGCGCACAATTCACTCGAATTGTCCGGATTTCTCACAAAAAGTTCGGTTTTACTTAATTAACAAAAAAAAATATGATTTTTGATCACTCTTGATCATCTGATATTTCAACAGTTTTGTTAATCACAAACCTGTCGGTTTTTATCAGAATTGAATTTGTTTAACGATAAACGTTAAATTACGAAAATGTATATACTCACTAATTAAAACATGTAGAAAAACATACTATGTGTTTGTAAAAATCGAAAATATTTTCACGGATCTCTTAAAACATCCCAAATAAATGTTTTGTAAGTCTTTTTCGGCTTAACAAATGATACAATGCTTGTTTCGTAACTATCTTTTGTGTTTAAAATCATAGCGGGTAATTAATTATATGTTTTCGTTTAACTGGTTTACTATTGTACTAAGGCCATAACATCAATATGTTAGCTTATAATAAATGTATATCACTTATATATCCCCCCCGGATATCAGGGTCATAACCACACCCGTTTGGTTATTTGTTTATTTGTTTGATACGCAATAAGCGGTAAGTCGTTTATTCGGTAAATACATACTAATGTGTACCTGGTTTTGTCATGAATATCACAACTTTGGTGCCTGACAATTTTTAATGCCTTCTATTTTGCTCAGGTCTATGTGAATCCCTTGTCAGTTAACAATGTTCTCTAAGAATTGCACTTCCTGTAGTCAAAATTCACAATATAGTTTCTCTTGCCTTAACAAATGATACAATGCTTATTTCGTAACTATCTTTTGTGTTTAAAATCATAGCGGGTAATTAATTATATGTTTTCGTTTAACTGGTTTACTATTGTACTAAGGCCATAACATCAATATGTTAGCTTATAATAAATGTATATCACTTATATATTCCCCCCGGATATCAGGGTCATAACCACACCCGTTTGGTTATTTGTTTATTTGTTTGATACGCAATAAGCGGTTAGTCGTTTATTCGGTAAATACATACTAATGTGTACCTGGTTTTGTCATGAATATCACAACTTTGGTGCCTGACAATTTTTAATGCCTTCTATTTTGCTCAGGTCTATGTGAATCCCTTGTCAGTTAACAATGTTCTCTAAGAATTGCACTTCCTGTAGTCAAAATTCACAATCGGACAACTTGGTATATAGTTTCTCTTGCCTCAACAACTTCAAGATCATCCGTAAATGTTGCTCGTGTTCCTCCATGGTTCTTGCACACGTCAAGATATCAACAATAAACACTATAACAAATATGTCAAGGTACGTTTAACAAACTCGGTTCATGAGATTCATGATAACTGCTGGTGCAAAAGTTAACCCGCAAGGCATAACTAATAATTCATAATTACCATACCGAGTTCGGAATGCTGTTTTACAAACATCTTCCTCTTGGATCTTTACTTTATCGTAGCCGGATGTGAGATCGATTTTGGAGAAGTAATTCGCCCTGTGAAGTTGATCAAATAAATCGTCTATTCGTGGGAAAGGATATCGGTTTTTTGATAGTTACTTTGTTTAGATCCCGGTAATTAATACACATCCTAAAGCTTCCATCCTTCTTCTTTACAAACAACATCGGTGCTCCCCAAGAAGAATAACTCCGACGTATGAAACCCTTATCTAATGATTATTGCAATTGGCTAGATGACGGGTGAACCGTAGGTCAACCCTTAAATTATTACCAATATAATAACAATTGTGTGCTTTAGGGTTTAACTTTAAGAAATTAGATGACTACATTGTATTTTGTTATTATAGGTACAAGTGACGTGAAAGGATGCTCGAATGTGATAAGATGGAAGTGAGCAAAGGACTCGATGGTTGAAGTCAACAACAAAGACATGAGGAGATTAACTTGAAGTTCAAGCCGGGTCTACCGTAGATTACGTTAGCCACCATAAGCTACGGTAGAAGAGTTACCATAGCAGCTACCGTGGACAGACGAAATCTATCGTGGAAAGTTTAAGTCTACCGTAAGCTACGATAGCCACCGTAGCTTACGGTAGCATTAACACCAGAACGTCGGTTACAACTTATAATCCGTTTTTGAGGAGACTTTTGGGTATCTTTTTAAGAAGAGAAAATTACAGTTTGAGTCCCTGTGGTTTTAGGGCGGAGACATAATGAGTCCCTGAAAATTTTTTTGAACTGGTTAAGTCCCTGTGGTTTCAAAAATGAACCATCTGAGTCCCTATGGTTTCAGAAACTAACAATTTGAGTCCCTTTGGTTTCAGTAAAATGAAAATTTATCCTGAAAGTTAAGTAACTGGCAAGGACTTAAATGGTTCATTTTTGAAACCACAGGGACTCAAGTAGTTCAAAAAAATTTTCGGGGACTCATTATGCCTCCGCCTTAAAACCACAGGGACGCAAACAAGAATGTTCTCTTTTCATAATTTCCGAACTAAAACTTTGTGTGGGTGACTTTGGGTGCAATAGAACCATGTTTTTGATTTTTCTAAGTGGTGATAGAAGCTCTAATCAATCGGTGATTCGGATTTGACATGCTATTTATGATCAAAACAATGAGTGGCTAATCCCCTTCGCGTTTCTCTTGGATGTAAGGTTTTTTGCAAGAGAATTATGTTATTTGTCCTTTAGTTTCTGGAATGATAATCTAATCTATGGTGTTTAGTATTATCATGGTATTTGTGTGATTGTTTTTAGATTGTTAGTATTGTTTAAACCTAGATTTTAATCCATATGTTTTTGGTGCCATTGGCAATTGAGATTTAGTGGAAGGGATTAGGGTTGGCTATATTAATTGATTATTGGGTAGCAACCTCGCATTTATGAATCCGAGTACTTAGTTCCTTTTAATCACAAACAATTACATCCATATGAACAGAGTTATTGTGGTTCTTTTCAATGGACGTGAACATTTGTTGTTGCGTAAAAATCTGAAACCCGAGAGAAATACTCTTTACATTACTTGTTTACAACTTTCATATTAATTGCTTTTAATTCATAAAAATAAACATATCAAGCTTTGAGGTTACTTTATGTGTTTTACTTTTGTTTTTATTAGTTTATAAATTGCTTAGTTAACACATTTTTCACAAACTCCCGGTGTTCGATACCCATTTACCACTAGCTAATTAGTATATTTGGGATTAAATTTGAGTGGGACTTCGACTTCACCCCAAATTTTGGCGCCGTTAGCGGGGATATAGTGCGCAACGTGTGTTTTTTTTGGTAGTTTTGTTTGTTATTGGCAGGTTTACGCTGGTTATGTTAGTGTGCAGGTACTTACAGGTATAAGCGTGCTCGAAGCTCTCGGTCTTCATCACAGTTATCTTTTGATCCTGAAATTGAGCGAATGATCAGCCGGAAGCTAGAGTTCTTCAATGGGAGAATAAACTTGTTGGATCTCCTAGCACACAAAGTCGAGCAATGGATACAACACAAATTTCTGGTCAATCGTTACCTCCCATGCCCCCACCTCTAAATACATAAATTTCTCCATCTAGTGAACCTAAACCTATAACCACCACAATTTCCATGAGTGTACCCAACTCAAGTGTGTTTAGCTTCCAACCACCATCTAGCCTTTCACCCTTAAGAAATTTCTTTCCTACTCAAGGACAATCATCATCATCATCTCAACAAAATCCACCATACCTATAAAATCCACCCTACCTTTTCAACAAGATCCACCCATAACCCATACCTCACTGGGTCCTAGATTGCGACCACATCCATTTTGAGGGGCACGTTATGGTAATAATGATGATGTTTATGAAAAATATGAGGAAGAATTTGCAAGTGGGGGTGATAGGAATCAATCGTGGGTTCAAGGTCAGTTTGCTTATGCACCTGAACATCAACCGGAACAGGTTCGACAAGAATGGTGTAGACCATAAATTACTCAAGAACAACCACAATACCAACAACCACTACAACAACGTGTCCATCAACAACCTCAACGAAAACAAGTTCAACAACAATTTCTTCGAAGGAAAATACCAAGGCAAGAAGGGTTACCACCAAGAGTACTATTGGTTCCAAAAGGACATAATCGTGAGGTAGTGAGGGGTGTTGAAGCTCATTTCAGACCAATCATTACTAATAATCCTTCTCCAGTGGTTGTTCCAATGAATCATGAAGGAAGAACGTTTAAGTAAGGACCAATTCACTCCAGAGTTTGCCTAATTTTAAGGGGTTGGCCATGGAAGAACCATATTTCCGTCTAGAAGCATATGATTATATTTGCAACACCATTGGAGGTCAAGGTTTTTCTTCCGATGATGTCAAATTGGTACGTTTTCAGTTTTCGTTGGAAGATGAAGCAAAACTATGGTTTTTCACTTTACCATCGGCATCTATTTACACTTGGGCTGAAATGCGACAAAGATTCTTGGATGAGTTATTCACTGCCCAAAAGACTAGTGATGCAAGAAGGAACCTAATAAGTTTTTAACCACATTCGGGTGAGATGTTTCATGAAGCGATTGATTTTTTTAATATGATGATTAAAAATTGTCCTCATCATGGTATTGATTTATGGGAGTTATTGAATGCTTTTCATGAGGGGCTGACACTGGAGGATGCCCAGGATTTGATGTCTATTACTAATTTCACATTTGCTACTAATTATGAGCAAGATGATTTGGGATTTTTAGAACAAATGTCGGTAACACAAAAAGGAAGGCACAATCTTCAAGACGGGCATTACAAGACCACAAGTACATGCTGTCAAAAATGAGGCACCCCAAGTTACTAATCAAGTGTATGACGTTTGTGGTAATTGTAATGATTTGGGATATGCAACTGATATGTGTCCGGGTGTGGAAGAACAATTTGAAGGGGTGAATGCAATCCAAGGTCACGGAGGGGGTAATCGGAATTACAATATGAATTCCAACACTTATCATCCCGGTTTGAGGAATCACCCAAATCTTAGATATGGCAATCCATCAACTCAACTCAATCCAAATTTTCAAGGGTCCTCTCAATCAAATTTCGTTCCTCGTCAACAATAAACTAAACAAGGAAATGCTCGCGGTGGGAACAATCAGGGTTATCAAAGGCAATATCAACAACAACCCAACCGGGACCAACCTGAGGGGTCCAGTTCAACCGATTCAAGTGGGAATGAAGTCATGGAACTGCTCAAGATGATGTAACTAGAGATGCAAAAGAGGAATCAAATGGAGGAGGCTCATATGCAAAAAGCTGAAATCCGTGATAAGGAAATTCAATCATTGACAACTTAAATGGGCCAACTTGCAACCGAAGTGTCAAATCTGAAGAAGAACAAAGGTCAACTACCGAGCGACACCAAGGTGAACCCTTCCTATACTACTTCTCGCAATGTGCCAATAAATCAGGTTGGTGTTTTAAGAAATGGTAAGGAATTTAAAATCAACACTTCACAAGAATTGGTTGAAGGTGTGGTAGAGGATGTGACCGGGGTGTATAGTAGTGATGATGAACAATATTCACTTGTTCAACCCCCTAAACAGTCCACTTTTCAAAACAAAAGCTCAGGTAAAAATGAAATTTTAAACGAGGAAGGCAAGGAAATAGAAGAAACACCAATTCCATTTCCTTCGGCTTTGGTTGACCCGGGAAAGAAACATGTGATTTTAGAACGGGGTCTACAAAAAGAGGAAATGTGGGAGGTGTTCAAACATGTTAAAGTTGTTAATCTTCCACTACTTGAGGCAATCTAACAAGTTCCCACTTATGCAAAATTTTTAAAAGAATTGTGTACCCAAAAGAGGCAACAAAAGGTTCCGAAGAGAGTTGATCTAACTGAAACGGTAAGTGCAATTTTAAAAGGGGACCTTCCTCCTAAACTCCAAGACCCGGGAGCACCCGTAATTAATATTCAAGTTGGTGATTTTCAAATGTCACGGGCGTTATTGGATCATGGAGCGGGAGAAAGTATGATTTTGGTTCTTTAAAACGTGTTACGACAACAGTTGTTTTGGCTGACTTGTCTCATAAGCTCCCCCGGGGGATTGTACGGGACGTTATTGTAAAAGTAGAAGAATTTTACTATCCTGTTGATTCTTTAGTCTTGCATTATTCCTCGGTCGACCCAACTCAATAGCAAAATATCATTTTGGGTCGACCATTTTTAAATACCGCACATGCCATTATTGATTGTCGATATGGTACAGTTGACATGACCATTGGAAATAGAAATGCGTCATAATATGTTTACTAGTGTTTCTAATTCATTGGCTGGTGATGAGTGTTTTATGGCAGACATAGTGGATGGGTGTGTACCACACGAGTATGAGGACGACACCTTGGATGTTTGTGTTTGTGACAATTTCGAACAGGTTCATATCTGTGCATTGAGATTGGAAGAAAAAAGGCAAGGCATTGCAAGAAGGGAGGCCACCCAAGACTCATCAGGTTGAAAGTTTACCAACAGAAATCAACTCAGACACCAAACCTTCACTGATTTGTCCACCCAAGGTGGAATTGAAAGAGTTACCGAGTCATCTAAAGTACGCGTTTTTGGGAGAAGATGAGAGGTTGCCGGTAATAATCGCCTCCAACTTGAATGAGGCTCAAGAGGAAGGTCTTTTGGAAGTGGTGAAGGCTCATAAGGCGATGATTGGGTGGACGATAGCTGATTTGAAAGGTATTAGTCCATTCATAGTAATGCACAAAATCATCACCACGGATGATGCAAAGCCTACACGTGAAAATCAAAGAAGGTTGAATCCTAATTTACGAGAAGTCGTTAAAAAGGAGGTCATCAAGTGGTTGGATGCGGGGATAATCTATCCCATTTCAGACTGGGTGAGTCCTACACAGGTAGTCCCGAAGATAGCCGGCATTCAAGGAATAAAAGATGAAGGTGGTGAACAAATCGCCACCCGACCGATCAGTGGGTGGCGAGTGTGCATTTATTATAGAAAGTTAAATGCAGCTACTTCAAAAGACCATTTCCCATTAACTTTTATTTACCAAATCATTGAAAAACTTTTGGGTCGAAAATTTTATTGTTTTTTGGATGGGTACTCGGGATATAATCAAATTGCAATGCACCTGGATGACCAACACAAAACCAATTTCGCATGCCCATATGGCACTTTTGCCTTTAGGAGAATGCCATTTGGGTTATGTAATGCCCCGACCAGATTTCAACGATGTATAATGAGTATTTTCTTGGACATGGTTGGGGATTCACATGAGGTATTTATGGATGCCTTTTTTATTTTTGGACCAACTTTTGAAAGGTTTCTTGACGAATTAGATAGAGTTTTAAAATGTTGTGTCAAGACAAATTTGGTTCTAAGTTGGAAGAAAAGTCATTTCATGGTACAAGAGGGTATAGTGTTGGGTCATGTAGCCTCGAGTTGGGGAATGGAGGTGGATAAAGCTAAAATCAAAGTTATTTCTTCATTACCACCGAAAAATGTAAAGGGGTAAGGTCATTTTTGGGGCATGCCGGATTCTACTAGAGATTTATTAAAGGTTTTAGTGTAATTACTAAACCTTTGTGTAATTTGTTGTTAAAAGATGTTCCATTTGATTTTACTAATGAGTGCAAGCACCCCTTTTATAAAAAATGTAAAAGGGGTAAGGTCATTTTTGGTTTGATTTCATTACCACATTTATTACGTTTTGCTCATTTATCATACTATATCATATTTACTATATTAGCCTTATTTTTTTAGGGCAGGACTTAGTTAGGGTTTAGTATCCGAGCCACCTCTAGTGTCCTTGAGTTCGATACCCGGACTTCCTTTCTCTTTGCTACACGTGATCGGTACAGATGTAATTCCAATGCTGTGAATCAGGATAGAGATCAAGGAAATGTTGGAGTGACTATAGTACCACAAGATGGGGAGTTTGACTGGAGCAACCATGCTGCAGAGATGGAAAAAGCCAATGTTGCATAGATGGCTAAGGTGCAGGAAAAAGGAGAATCTTCAGAATCACAGGTACAATCTGAACTCCCTATTTCTGATCTTCTTTTAACAATTGATGATCTTAACAAGGAGATTGGAAAGTGGAAATTTGAATGTGGAAGGAAGGAAGCTATTCTAAATGTCTATGAAACCAGTGAAGCCACATATGAAAATCAGATAAAGAGTTTGGAAGAAGATTGTATGCAAGCCTACATGACTTAATCTAAGATGACTGTTGAAATTGATGGGCTGAAAAGATGTACACTGAAGAGAAGCTCAAGAATTCAGAGTTTCTGATTCAAATGGAATTCTTGAAAAACCTTGTGTCAACTAGAAACAGTGGGATATGTTGAGAAGATGACCCCTGAAGAAAAATACAATAAGGTACCGCCACCTTTTTGTGACAAATATCCACTCAAGGTGGACAAAGAAAGCATAAATGAATGTTTAAAGCAATTTAAGTGTGTGTTTGAGGACAAGCCGGAGTTTGTGAAGAAGTATGAGAACGTGACTATGAACAATGAAGGTGACTTTGTTGTGAAGGAGACTATTGAGTCAGATGAAAAGGAAGTGAAGAATGTTGATGGAAAGAAGTAATGGAGTGAATACTTCAGTGAAGAAATCACTTGTAGCTACAAAAGTGACAAATCATCAAATGGTAAGAAGAAGAAGAAGGCCTTAAAGAAGAAGAATGATGAACAAATTCCAAAGATTCCAAAGATGACTCCTATGTTGAAAAAGCATTATGAGAAAACGATAAAAGAACACAAGGTATTTGACATATGTGATAGATCTGAAGTAAAAAAACAAGAATAATCAATCAGGAAGCTATTTATATGATAATGGGCATCCTCCCATTTATCCGGTGTTCTTAAATCATGAACTCTTTGACATTAGAGATGTTGAATATGAGCCAAGAAGGAGATATGTTTCTGATAGAATCAATGACAAGCAACTGCTTTAAGATATGGGAAGCTATGCTAAAGTATGGTGCAAGAAGTGTGATGCCTATTGAATCATACTGATTCATGCTGGGTTGTGGAGGAGATATTTGAAATTCCTGACATTGTTTGTGGTTTTGACATGAAAGGATACAAGGAAATGTTTGAGAGATATTTGAATGGGGACAAAAACTCCTCTGATGATGAAAGTCATAGACTGAAATTAGAAGAGAAGTTGGGTCAGTTGTGAAGATCAATGAAGGATCAAAGGCATCAGACAAGACTGTCAAGGGAAAGAGGTCAAGTGACAAAGGAAATTCAAAGATGAGACCTGGTGTTCTGAATGGAGATGAAAATTTTCTCCTGAAACAAGGCTTTGAACCCAGGGGATATCAATGGAAGACTAAACAAGAAGTAAACAACTTGAAAGACTATGTGATTGACAAAATTGAAGAAAGCATCAAGTCACCAGTTAAATGTGAATTTGATTCAGATGAGTCATGTGAAACAGTATATGAAGATCCAGTTCCAACTCCTGTTGAATTTCAAAATGACCCTTATCTACAAACTAATATAATTTGCAGCTCAGACTGTTACTGATCTTTATATATATGTATGCAGGAACAGTCCTTGAATGGAAATGAAATATGGTAAATGGACAGTGGATGTTCCCGGCATATGACCTGTGATAGGGAAGCACTTGTTAATTATGAAAGAAAGTTTGAAGGACCAGTTGCCTTTGGGAGTGATGAGAATGGACGAAAAAGTGTTGGTAGAGGCACTCTTACAAATGGCAAAGTATCCTTTGAGAATGTGCTGCATGTTGAAGGACTACAATATAATCTACTCAGCATTTATCAAGTGTGTGATAAAGGATACAAGGTCGGATTTGATAATGCACATTGTTTCATTTTAAGGCGTGAGTTTGTCATCCCACCATAAATGATAGTGATGATGGCTCCAAGGAATGGAAACCTCTATGAACTGAGAACGAAAAATGCTGTCTCTCGAGGTGGATCATGCTTTGTATCCAAGGCCACTGAAAATGAAACAAAAATGTGGCATACAAAGTTTTGTCATGTGAATCTCAAAAACATGAACAAGCTTGTGAAAGGAGAACATGTGATAGGTCTCCCTATCAAGGAATTCAAGCTAGAAGAAAAATGCACTTCTTGTCTAAAAGGAAAACAACACAAATCCTCACATAAGAGCAAACTGATAAATTGTTGAGGAGTTGGAACTACTTCACATGGATCTGTTTGGCCCTGTAAGTGTTCCAAGCATTGGGAAAAAGAGATTCTGCCTGGTAATAACTGGTGATTTTTCAAAGTTTACATGTGTCTTCTTTATGGGAAGCAAAGATAAGACTCCAGAGTTAATCAAGACTTATGTACTGAAAATGGAGAATCAACTTGAGAAGAAGGTGAAAATGATTAGAAGTGACAATGGATCAGAATCCAAGAATGGAAGTATGGAAGAATTCTGTACTTCTAAAGGGATCTTTCAACAGTATAGTGCTCCAAGAACCCCTGAGCAGAATGGTGTTGTAGAAAGAAGAAACAGAACATTGATTGAAGCTGCAAGAACCATGATAGCTGATGCAAACTTACCAGTAACTTTCTGGGCAGAAGCTATCAACACTGCGTGCTATGTGCTGAACATGGTTCTTTTGAACAAAACTCACAACAAGACTCCATATGAGATAATCTTCAAAAGAAAACCTTATGTGAAGTTCTTGAAGCCTTTTGGTTGAAAATGCTCACTGCTGAATACAAAGGACTATCTGAACAAGTTTCAATCCAAATCTTTGGAATGTTTCTTTGTGGGCTATTCATCCCAATCAAAGGCTTGCAGAGTATATGTTAAAGGGCACATGGTGGTTATTGAGTCCTCAGACATTATCTTTAATGAGAATTACTTTAATAAAGTAGAAGGACCCGAGTGGCTGTTTGATCTAGAGAAAATGATTAAATCTTTTAAAAGTTACAATGAAGATATGGATGACAGCATGTTCAGACAAAGTGTTGAAGAGAAAGGGAAGCAAAAACATATTGATTTGGACAAGCTGTGGACAACTATTGCATCAGGAGAGAAAGGATTCAAATTTGAAAGAAGCATCAACAGATCAAATGAGATTGAGATCAGTGACCAGGAAGCTGCAATTGAAGTATCCAATGATGGTCCAAGTGAAGTTGAAAGTGATCCAATGCCAAGTCAACAGCAGAGTCAACCTAAAGAAACAGATAGATTTGAAGACATGATCCAGTCATTGTTTGAATCATTGTATATTGGAAATAATGAGGCATCTTCTTCAGGAAATGCTATTAATTCTAACTCTCCTGAAGCTGAAGAAGAACCTTCAAACGAAACTTATGAAGTAACAGCAAATCAAATTGTTTAGACTACCTCTACTGAAAGAAATCATCCTGCAGAAAACATTATTGGTGACTTGCATGAAAGAGTGACAAGAAGTTCTTCTGAAAGGGCAAACATATGTCTTTATGCTTGTTTTCTATCCCAAGATGAGCCAAAGAGCATCAATCAAGCTTTGAAAGACAACAGCTGGGTGGAAGCCATGCTAGAGGAATTAGCTCAATTCAGGGACTTAATTGTTTGGGATTTGGTTGAAAAACGCAGAAGAAAATATGCAATTGGAACCAAGTGGATATTCGGGAACAAAAAGGATGAAAAAGGAATAGTCATCAAGAACAAAGCAAGGCTGGTGGCTCTAGGGTGCCTACAAGAAGAGGGAGTAGACTTTGAAGAAGTCTTTGCTCCTGTTGCAAGATTAGAAGCCATCAAGATCTTCTTAGCTTATGCAGCATCCATGAACATTAAAGTCTATCAATTGGATGTCAAGTCTGCATTTTTGAATGGGAAGATTGATGAAGAAGTTTATGTGACTCAGCCTCTGGGATTTGAAGATCCAATTCATCCAAACAAGGTGTACAAGCTGAGAAAAGTACTGTATTGTCTACATCAAGCTCCTAGAGCTTGGTATGAATGCTATCAAATCTTCTTTTGGATAATGGATTCTGCAAAGGAGCAATAGACAAGACTCTTTTCTACAAGGAATGGAGAAGTGATCTCCTGCTAGTTCAAGTGTATGTTGATGACATCATATTTGGTTCAACAAATGAACAAATGTGCAAGGATTTTGAACAAGTGATGAAGTCAAAATACAAAATGAGCTCTATGGGAGAAATGAACTTCTTTCTTGGATTGCAAGTGCAGCAGAAGACTGAAGGAATATTTATCAATCAATCAAAGTGTGTTCAGGAAATTATAACAAAATTCAAGTGCCAAGGCTACAAGACAGTGTCCACTCCAATGGACACACATGAGAAGATGGTACCTGATGAAAAGGGGGAGCCAGTGGACTAGCATGAGTATAGGGCCAAGATAGGATCTTTGATGTATCTGACAGCATCTAGGCCAAATATTATAGTTGCTGTGTGTGTATGTGCTAGATTTCAACCTAACCCCAAGGTCTCCCATATGTTGGCAGTAAAGAGCATATTCAAATATCTTAAGGGAAAACCAAAATTGGGAATTTGGTATCCAAAGAACCCCTCTTTTGATCTGATGGCCTACACTGATAGTGACTATGATGGTTGCAACATGAGCAGGAAGTCAACTTCAGGAGGATGCCAATTTCTTCGAAACAGGCTGGTGTCTTGGGAATGCAAGAAGCAGACTACAGTGTCCATCTCAACTGCTGAAGCTGAGTACATTGCTGCATCTGCTTGCTATGAACAGGTTCTCTGGATCCAAAATCAACTGCTGGATTATGGTTTGAATTTCTTACTCACTCCTATTTTAATTGATTACACTGCTGCCATGTTTATGGACAAAAATCATGTTCATCATTCTAAGACTAAGCACATTGAAATTAGGCATCACATCATTAGAGACTGTAGCGAAAAGGGCTTAATAAAAATGAAAAGGGTCGAAACAACTGATAACTTGGCTGACCTATTCACCAAACCATTAGACAAAACAAGGTTTCATTTTAGTGACATTTGAGCCAAAACAAGGTACACCTCAGTACGTAATTACCGATTAAGCAAATAAACGCCTTTTGCATAACAAACGAGCGATTAATCTAATGGGTCGGGTTATGACCCAGATATCTCGGGGGGCCATCTATAAGTGATATACGATCTATATAAACTAAAATATTAGAAATATGGTCTTAGTTTGATAGCAAACAAGTTAAACGAAAACATGCTCGTTTAACTACCCGCTATAGATTTAAACGCGAAAGATAGTTACAAACCAAGCATTGTATCATCCGTTAAGCCGAAAAAGACTTACCAAACACTTATTTGAAATGTTTTAAGCGATCCGTGAAAATATTTTTGATTTTTACAAACATATAGTATGTTTTTATAATTTTACATAAAACTAGCCGAAAAACACTCGTTTTTGCGCTGTTTAACGCACCCGATAAGTTTTTCGCGCCAAAAACCAAACCCGAACTAAATTTGGACTGGGCTTTTCATATTTGGGCTTGAGAAACCAGATTATTGGGCCAAAACAGCCCATAAGGAATCCAGGCCGCAGCCCACCCTCACCCCCATTCTTTTATAAAACTTATTTTGGAAGCTTGTTCATTCATTTTAGTTGATAAAAATTGAGGTCCAAGCATCTCTAAACCTGAGTTTCCAGAAAACCTTCAAACCCTAAGGTAAGGAGCTTAAATAAGTAGCTTTTATGCTTGTTTAAACTTGTTTAATACCATAAAAACATATCTTGGTTACTAAAAATCATTCCTAACTGTGTAAAAATCCTAAAAATGGTCCATAAATATGTTTTGATCATAAACACGGTAAGGAACCTGTTTTGATAGTTTTTTTGGCCATAAACACGGATTAAAGGGTTGAAACGGCGTTTTTACGGTTCAAAAGTTCGTTTTTGTGCACTAGCCGAAACCGTAAGTTAAGGGCTGTTATGTTGATGAAAATTTGATTGGTTTGTGATATAGGACTTATACCTAGCTTGCTTAGAAGCACAAGAACCAAAAAACTTGATTAAAAAGTCGGAAACGAGCCAAACCCGCTAAGGTAATGCCGAAACACTCGCTTACGGGCTATTTAGGTTAAGGTTATGATGTGCATATTTTTAGGACTTGAAATTTTTTAGGGACATCAGGGACCATGTCAATAAGCCCCTGTTCAAATTTGGTAATTTTTCAACTATCCGAGAATATTTGGCGAATTTATTACCGAATTGGGATGTTTATTTGGGAAAAATAGCTATAATACTTCAAAAATTATGAAAATTTTATGGGAACTCAGATTCAATGTATTTTGATCACATATGAATTTTGGGATCATTTGGAGAAGTTTAAAGGTGTTTTTTTTATTTGCGTTCGTGTGAATTTTTATAACCGAATTTGGGCAGAAAAGAATATTGCACGAACTTTTTACATTCTGGAATTGATACAGGTTTATTTGGGACATGATTTGAGTATTCAAGAATTTTTGTGGAATTTTTGGAAATTTTTTGGGGTAAACGGACGATTTTCAGGCGAAATATAGCTGATAAAATGAATTTTTATAAATTAATAAATCAGTAAATAATTCCAGAAATATTTTTATTAAAATCGACATATTTTAATTGATAAGTGGTTAAATTTTCATAATTTAATGATTAACGGTTAATTAATTATACAAATTTGAATATTAAACAAATTCAGTTTTTATAAAAACCGGCAAGTTTGCGACTAGCGAATCTGCGGGAATATCAAAACGCCAAGAGTTATCAAAAATCATATTTTTGGACTAATTAAGTGAAAATGAACTTTTCTATGAGAAACCTGGACAATCCGGGTGAATTGTGCGCGTTTCTTCTCAAATCAAACTGAATAAACGGAAACGGGCCCCGTGGTTAATCTGGGACCCTAATAGGTGATCTTTCTTTATAACTTAATCATTTTGTTAACCAAAACTTTTACCTAAGCTTATTTCCCCATAACTGTTTTCTGAACGCGTAAACGAACAACTTGGCCCTGCTGGGAAAACGGAAATCTGAGCCAAGTTCGGTTTTGAGTATTAGACATTGAACAACATCACAACCTAAGCCTATTGCCACTTTCTTGGTGTTCCAGCTACACTCAGATTAGTTATACAGCCCAGTTTAGTATTGAGATTATAATAATATTAAAATATTAATATTATTATAATATTGATTATAGGAACTACTGATAGCGGACCGAACAAACCACGAGCTGATACAGTACGGAATATCCACTAAACCGTGAGTTTCATGACCCCACTCTTTAAACAGTTTTACGAACTTTTGGGGTGAAAAGCATGTTTGCTTATATCTATATACTTACCTGAATCATGTATTGATGTGAATTATCTAAGTGCTAACACACGAAAGTCCCCACTAACACAGTGATTAACTTCGAGCCGGTGGCTTGTGAATAGTACTATTGGTTTGACAAACCCAGGCGGGGCCAGCACGGTTGCTGAGACATTATCCCGTTTGCACATGTCCATATTTTTCTTACGAACCAGCTATGTAGTGTTAGACATAGCTACCGGGGCATGTTGTGGGCGGAATGGGGCCACAGTGGTTGATTGAGCGTGGGAAATGGAGGCACGCAGCACGAACAGTCCAGGCTTCACTGTAGCATAGCATAATTACATCATATACATCATATACATACATACATACTTATTTCATCATTACAAGTGTTAACTTGTGAATACTCATTACTGTTTTCTTGAAACTCGTGAAACTCACCAACTCTAGTAGTTGACTCGTTTTAAACTGCTTTTAAGGTATACCTAAATAGGAATGATTTGGTGATCTGTTACTTGCTCAAGGTGTTTGGTTGATGCTATGTGAATAGAGGCAAGGGTGTTAGTAGTAAGAACGTATAGTTAATGAACCAGTTTTGTTTGTATCGCCTAGACTGTAAAACAATAATAGAACAATGAGTTGTAATATATTGTAAATTAGTTTATAATGTTTCTTTATAAACAATATGTTGATACCAGAGGTGTCTGTTACATTCCCGTTTTACGCTTCCGCATTGTGCTAGTCGGGGTGTGACAATTTTCTATTGAAATGCCTAGGAATGATAAATGCTGATGAAATCTTATTGATGATGTGTGCTTAAGTGAGATGCTTACTGACTATCTATTTGCTGCTCACTGTGAATGAATGTATGATTTGATGAAATATGCTTAACTGACCATTTTGATTGACTGAATCATGCTTGTTGAAATAAATGTGTGAAATATAACATGTATTTACTATTCATGTCTATAGTACTTGAATATTTGCATACTTGATCTATTGTTAGTGATTTAAGTGATTCGAGTATGAATCTGAGCTTGATATTGCTTTTGTTGCTCCTCGAGCACAAACAGTACGACTTGACAACTTTTCTAAGTATTTCGAGCACAGATGACATGTTTCTACTGTTCGAGCACAGACATATGTTTTGAAAAACTCTTAAGTATTTCGAGCACATGTCTGTTGCTCGAGCAGAAAGTTAAGTCTAGAATATTTTTCTAAGTACTTCGAGCAAATGCATTGAAATGATAGACTCTGACTCTGCTCGATGAGACTGTATGAGTTTGCTAATTTGGTGAATTTTAAGTGCTGTTTGTATGTCATATGTGCTTGAATGAAAAGTTGTTTTTCAAAACCAAGTGTAAAATGAAGTTTTCAAAGAAAGTGTTTTAAGACAATTAACATAATTTTTTACTTCTCAAACAGTTTTTGGTGAACTCATAAGAGAAATGATAATATTGTTCAGTTACAAGCTTTAAAGAAGCTTAAAATGTTTTTAAATAGGGATGATATCCAACCTTTGGGAAATGATAGATTATTTAGTCTCCTAACACATGTATTACAGGCTTAAAAGATTTTTGTTCAGTGACTTGACAATTTGTATGGTATCTTCTCATGAGTGTAGTGACAAAAGTGATACAAATATAATGATCATGCTAAGTCTGATGTGGTGACACATTTGAAGATCAAGGTATGTTCCCTTACACATCTCTCCGTATGATGGGCAGAAATGTAATTATCCAGTCATACACAAGCCTGTTGTTGTTTTGGTCACACAAAACTATTTTACAAAGTATCTGAGCAACTATAGAAAACATTACTATATAATAGCTTAAAAAAATGTTTCAAGCAAAGTATTATAAATATAATAAACTTCAAAATATTCAGACCTAAAGGGGCACCAATGGGAACTACAAGGGTGGGGCATACAAATAAGTCCTAAACACCCTGAATGTAAGGCATGTAAGGATGGCATGTAAGTCAAACGTTCAACCTTGAAGTCTGATATTTAAATTAATCTGCTCAAATTCTAAAACTATTTTGACCAAGGCACCACGGGGTTGAAGTCAAATTGGGATGACTTAGAGAAAACTAAATAAGATTTGATAAGAGATTAGGGACAACCTAAAGTCTATAATGTTGACCATTCTACCTTTATGCATTAATTGAACCTTAAGTATATCACAAAAGTCATGATAATCATGCTAAGTGCTACTACCTAATGTCAACCTGACTTAAGTTATAATAAAGCCGACTATGAAATGGTGTGAACGTAATTGAACAATCTGATACCATGTTGAGATCTCCCTTTAAATGTTTTGAAATGAATACAAACTGAAGTTTGGTCTCTTATTCACCTTAATCTTTTGCTTGAGTTCAATCAGTGGTTCAAAATGATGCATCTTATTGATTTGAGCAAAGTTTGTGTGTGAAACTTGTCTAGCTTGCTTGACATGTGCTGTTATGTTTTAAATGAAATCTGGATTGACACAAGTGTTTTCGAGTTTGTTCTATGTGTTAGAATTGGTCTTTGAAATGACTTTATACTTGCACTTCTCATTTGTAGTTCTTCGAGCAGATTGATATGCTTTGAAAACTTTTCCAAGTGTTTCGAGCATACATGTCATCTTTACACTATTCGAGCACAATGTTATGGAATGGTTACTTATGATTAACTGTTTCGAGTATGTGTGTATGTTTGAGACTTGAGGTTTTGTCTGTTCGAGCACAAGATTTGACATGATTGATTTTCTAAGTGTTCTCGAGCATGCTGATTCTCACAAGTATACGCCTTGCTTATTTGAGTTGTATTTAATTCGTAACTGAGATGATCTCGAGAATAATTCTATACTCGAGCATGTGTGAATGCATACTTTGTTTAATAACTCTGAAATTTGGCTAAGTAAAATCCTCGAGCACGAGTGTATTCGAACACAACTATGAAATATCCCAGAAGAACTTAAGAATTTTTCTAAGTTTCTTTCTCGAGTAGGCTGGTCTTCGAGCAAATCATAAATGAACATTTTTCAAATTACTTAATCATTTTCTATTAAAAAAGAGTTGAGCACGAATTGAGATGAGTACTCGAGTACAGTGGGAGACAGCTATTTGCTTGGTTGTATGCTCGAGCAAGGGTGGTACATTTAATTTGAATTAAATGACAACTGTTGTGCACTAGACGACAAATCAGGTCTGTACTGACCAAGCGTTAGGTATAAAAGGGGGGCTTATAAACTTTTTCATTCATTTTATTTCCCTCTTTCAACCTGAAAGGAAAACCCTCTTGCTCGTGCAACCCCTGCTCACTCAGAATTCGTATTTGTGCTTAATACTACTTCGAACATAGCCATTAGCTCTGTTTCGACCTTGGTAAGATATCGATTATCGATTATCGTATTCCCGAGTTTTGAAATTAGGGCTTTGGTGGATTGCTTACTAAGCTGTTTATTTGCTTTGTGTAGGTTCGCAAACTACTACGGAACAGAACTAATGGCAATGAGGTTCGAACCCAAGCACAACATGTGCGCCCGATTGGAGGTTGACAATGACAATAGAGAGTTGGAGTTCATCATGAACTTTCTTAACAATTCCAACTTACGGGTGACACTGACAGAGAATCCAACTATATATAGAAATCATACCACGGATTTTTGGGAATCTGCTACATATGTAAACGACATAAATGGGAGAAGGATAGAGGCATCAGTGCTAAATCAGGAAATTTAAGTAACCGAAGCCTCTATACGAGAAGCCCTGCAACTTAATGACAATCATCAACAACAGCTTCTCTATTCTACCTCAAGATTGCTAAGTATTTTCCAAGAGTTGCTCGGTTATCAGGGTGGTATCCATGAGGATCAATTCCAAAAGGAGAGCTTTCCATTAACATACAGATTCCTGATACATCATGTGGTTCAATCCCAATCTTCGAGAAGAGGGACTTGGACGTTGTTGAGCAGAGAACTTGCTTCGATGACTGTGGCAATTTTGTTTAGATAACCATTAAATTTCATAAGATTCATATTCAATGGTTTAGTCACAAATGTTGAGAAGGAAGTCCATCAAAGGTTCCTTATGTATCCCAGATTCCTCCAGATCCTTATCAATAGATCCTTGCAACATCTAAATATGGAAGGAGAAGTTTTTAGGGTTGCAGGATCCCAACATTTACAAGCGAATCAAAGAAGCAAGAATTCAGTTTGATGAGAATGCTGAATGGGACATCTTACCTTGGCTCCTTGATCCAAATCTTGAAGTGATGGAAGCACCAGCCTCACCTACACAGAGTGAGGATGATGATGAAGAAGACGAGAGTGAGGATGATTCTGATGATGATGATGGTAATGATGGTGCTGATAATGAGCTTGTCCTTGTTGAACCACAGGCAGAGAATGTTGAAGTTATGGGTAATGATGTTGAAATGAATGAACCCGTTGGTGCCCCAGTTGGAAGTGATATGGTAGTGTTTATGGGTACTGAAACAGATGCTACAACTGTTAGTGAACCAGCAGCAGCAGCAGTTGAAGAACCAGCTAAAGGTTCCAGTGGGAAGGCAAATGATTACATTGATGATGATACATTTATTGCAAACATTATCTCCAATGTGACTGACACTATTCAAAAGATCACACCATCTGAGTCACCTGACCCTGTTGAAAACACTGCTGACACATCCTTTCTTGAATCAGAACCCGCTCATTAAAATATTCCCTTATCACCTGCTACAACTGAACCACTCTACTCAAGTCCTGAACCTATTCAAGACACTACATTCCCAACACCACCAATATCACCAATCCAAGAACCAATCACTTCTTCACCACCCATGTCACCACCAAAACAATCTATCCAAGAAACACATGTTCCTACACCACCAACTTCACCTTTACATGAACCTATTCGATCAACACCCACTCATACTTCACCACCTGTTCAAGCTACAAATGTCTCTTACATTGTCCCTTCACCTGAATCATCCTCTCCTGAACCTGATTTCCATCCTAGCCAAGTAACACCATCATCAAGCCCAAAAATTTATGATATCATATCTGAAAATGCTAAGTTGGAATTTGAAAACATAATGCTAAAAGAAAAGAATGCATTTTTGGAACAGAAGAACACAGCTCTAGAGCTTGCTCTGCAACAAGCCTTCCGCAGGATTCAAACCCTGGAGCTGGCTGAGGTTGAGAAGACCTCAGATGCACCAAAACAGGGAGGGAATATTAATGAGGAAGCAAATGCTCTAAAGCTAATTCATGAATGTTATTGATATAAGGCTAAACATATATAAATCCTTTGTATATTTTATATATTATTTTATTAGTTTATGTTCGGTTTTTATTAGAATTTGTATACTATTAACATATTTGAATAATGTAGGTTCCGAGACTAGTTCATGGTTAAAAAGGACGAAAAAAGAGCTAAAACAAGCCAAACCAGTGAACCGGAGCATCAGAATTGAACCGGACCGCATCAGAATTGAACCGGACCGCATCAGGAAATGAACCAGACCGATCAGCCCCCCTCATATGGAGCGCCGCGCGACCGGGAGGCCAAATCCCGCCGCGCGGCTCACCGGGCATCTCGTTTCGCGTATTTTCTTCGGTTTTTATCAGTTTTGGGCCCAGTAAACCTATTTAAACACCCCTAAACTTAATCCTGATCATACCCTACGAACCAGAACCGAATTTGGAGTTTCTTGGAGCTTAGGATTGCCATATTTGGTGGGTTTGAAGGCTAGGAATCAACCGGCGAAGTGCTTATCATCCAAGAACGAAGACTCCGGGTTGTATAGCCTTTAATCTTCCGTTCTTAATTATTTTCGTCATGATTTTGTCTATTATTGTTTTGTTTGTTTTTAAGATGCTAGGTTAAACATTATAACCTGCCTAGGCTTATGATGAACCTTTGTTGACGTTTGATTTTGACTTGGGATTTATTTATCGTTATGGTTTTTATGAACTAGTTAAAATGTTTAATTATATTAAATTGATGCATATGGATATTTAGGATTGTTTGATTAATTATTATTATTATTCCATAGTTGCCTTGATTATTGTTTGTCATTATGATAGGTCGCTTTTAGGTCAATTACTTTGTGTTCTTGATTATTTTATGATTGATATGCATGAAGATCATAGGAACAATATTAGTTAATCAAATAAACCTAAGTGTGCTGCTAACCTAAATAGCTGTAAGGTGCTAGGTTATTGATAGGTCTTTGTTGATCAGGATTGCTAGATTTAGTTCTTCGTAAGGAGTCCATCTAGGTTTGATCGGTTAACTTTGTCTATCGAGTCAATTGAATATATTAGACTGCCTTTGATTTCCGCCCTGTAAGGTAGGATTTCGTATAAAGGAACTAGTTTGTAATCAATTAGGTGACCGTAAGGATACTTGATTTTTAATACTAGTGTGCATTAAATCTTATTAGAAATCCATAGGTGTCTCTTGAGAAGGGTCAGGGGTCGTGTTCGGGTTTTCTCTTAAGCGTCTATTTTACGATCCCAGTTCCATAACTAAGTATTATCCCGAGTTAATTGATAACTGAAATTTAGGGGATTCTAGCCTAAGTTAATTCGTTTAAATTAAGTCCAGGGTTAATTCGTTTTTAAGTATTTAGTTTTATTAATTAGTTTAATTTTAGTTTTTAAGTAAAACCCCCTAATAATAATAGATAAATAGTCGTGCATGTAGTTAAGTCTAAATTTAGCTAGTTAACGTAATTTAAAGAGTCCTGTGGGTTCGATATCCGGACTTAGTTAGCTATACTAGAGCCGATCGGTTCACTTGCCGGTTAGTAGTTTAATTAAGTTTAAGAGTCTATAATTTATTACTTAGTGTCTAGATTAGCGTGTTTTTATATAACTACTTTTAGCACATCAATGTTTTGGCGCCGTTGCCAAGGATTCTTGGCAATTTTTTTTATTATACTTACCTGCTACATACGTGCTATTTGTATTTTGTTTTGTTTTTGAGTCGTAGCAGTCTAAGTAGTTTTTATTCTATTTTATTTAATTTTTCTTTTTGTTTTTGAGTCATAGGAGTTAGGTTAATATAGCTTAGTTTAGTTGCTTTAAATTAGTGTAGTTTTTCTTTAATATATTGTTTATTACTATTCTCTGGTGCTCGTGATACTTTGCTGTTTACGTTTATCTTTGTAGTGATCTTTATGGAGTGCTACTATGAGCCCAAATTTTACCCGATATATGATAGGATGGGGAATGTTGTTAGTTGTAAGGACTCATCTGGTGCAATGATGGATTACATAACACATCCAGAAGTGATATTCATTGATTTCATGCGTGTCGTTCATAGCTTGAATCCAAGTACACCGCTTGGGGATTTTATGGATGAGTTTCAGTCAGGCTTAAAATGTCGAATACAACTTAGTGACCCGATGATAGAGTTGGAGGATGTTGGTTTGCAGAATCAGATAGAGGAGAGTATTCCCTCTTGGGAGGATGAGTTTCGAGATGAATTTGGAGAAGAGTTATTGGGTTTAACCGATATGGATGAGAGTGATTTTAACCTCGAAAGAGATATTAAGGGCTTGAAGTATTGTTATTCGGGAAACCGGTTGAGAAGCTAATTGTCAAAGAGGAATCACAAGAGATATCCGAAGATTTGAAGAATAAAGAACCGCATCTCATTGTGAAACATCCGCTTATGCGCGGTAAAACTGGCAGGTTATTAGAGATACTCGTTCATGGATCACCACGTAAATCAAGAGCCCCAAGAACGAGGACAGCTAGAGTTCGGAATCAAAGTGTGCCAAATATGTCACGTCCTCATAATTTCAATAATTGGGTGATCGAGCTGAATGCTTATTATTGGGCCAACGTGAGTTTGAAAACTAGTTTCTTCCCAACTAGTTGTAAAAGGAGAGTGTTGAAGAGCACGGATAGGAAGAGGATAAAAGAGAAGCCTCCTAATTGAGGTTTCGGGAACGAGTCTGACTGAAGACTCTTTTATAAATTTAGCGCTTCACAGGAGGCAACCCGGTACTATGTTTTCATTTTATTTTTATTTTGGTTTTGCTTCTTTGCTCTATCTGGTGTTTCTTCTCTTATTTGCAGGTTGTTCTAGGGTTGCTTATGAGATGGTTGCTGAGATACGGTTTTATTCAAGTGTGGGGATGGAGTAGCCAACCTATATTCTTTTTATTATTTGTTACTGTTAATCATGTTTTATTCATTGGTCGGTATGGAGATACTGTTTGATGCGTACGTTCGGAGTTGGAGGGCATTCATGGATGAAGACTTTGGCACCATATTTCATGCGCATATTTCCCGCTAAGTCTTTTCAATTATCTATCTTGCTTGTTTATTTTTGGTTTTTATTTTGTTTTTAGGTTTTTAGTTTTTTATATTTCAACCTTATTTTATTTTTCGTCCTTATCCTTGCATTGAGGACAATGCAAAATTTAAGTGTGGGGATAGGACATTTGAGTGATAGTAAAAAAATAAAAAAAAAAATTGAAAAAAGATTTTTGAAAAATGTCCCTTGATTTTGTTTCTTTTTGCACTTCAATGGGAGATGCGGATACTTATCGGGAATCGGTTTTTCAAACTACTAATAATATGAGATAATATTAAAGAAGGCGTACTTAACTTGGGATGTGTCGGTAGGCCCAACTAGTCTTGAAAAGTTTTCCATTGCATATTCTTAATAAACCTAATTATTCATAGATTTTGTGGGTTCTCATCCTATGTCACACCCCGTTAAGAAAATTGTGGAAGCGTAAAACGGAAATGCAACAGATACAACTGGTATCAAATACATTGTTAATAAAGAAACATTACTAACTAATTTACAATATATTACATTGTTCTAACATCTTTTACACACTAGGTGATACAATCAAACCGGTTCTTCAATTACTTTACTTCTAACTCAAATGCCCACGACATCAATCACCAATCAGACACATAACGCACAGGAAATTACTTCTCATATCTGATTACCTGAAAAGCATGTTAAAACAGGTCAAATACAAATAGTTGGTGAGTTTCATAAGTTTTAACGAAATCAGTTCTGCGCACCATACAGTCATAGTTTGTATGTACACACGTATATAAGAAAATGTATTTACATTTATATATGTATATCTACGTCTTTGTATACTAATATGTATGTATATAAGTTTATGATAGAGTTTGAAACTACGATAAAATCGTGATTGCTCATTCGTACTTCGTGCCTTCATTTTCCAAATAAAATCAACCACTGTGGCCCCCTTTCTGCCAACAACGGTTCCACGTAAAATCACCACTATGGTCCCTCTTCTGGCCACAATGGTTTCACGTAAACTCAAACATTACACGTTGTATACACAAACAATTATTATTTTCTACACATAGAATTTCCTACACCTATCCACATAGTATGTGTATATATATATGTACACAATACACACACACATATATATATAGTATTTATCACATATTACTAATCACTGTGGCCCCCTTTCCGCCCATAACATATATAATCATAATATTTTCTTAACACTCATGTCATAATCAAGTTATTTTGTTTAGTAAGTTGCAGCAGAACTTGGCTCGTAGGCCATACTCAACTTTGGTTTATAAGTTGCAGCAGAACTTGGCTCATAGGCCATACTCAACTTTAATTTAGTAAGTTGCAGCAGAACTTGGCTCATAGGCCATACTCAACTTTAGTTTATAAGTTGCAACAGAACTTGGCTCATAGGCCATACTCAACTTTAGTTTATAAGTTGCAGCAGAACTTGGCTCTTAGGCCATACTCAACTTCAGTTTAGTACTATTGTGGCCCCCTGTCACCCACAATAGCACCATGGCCATTACAGACCACATTATTCCCAAATTAGTTATGTTTAACATAACATGACGTGTTTGTATAAACATATTGTCACATGTAATTTCATTATGTTTTGTCATTCGTACTCTCTCCACTTAATATACCAATCAATGATAATAATTACCTTTCATCAGCACGTAGTTAATCATTATGGTTGTAGGGGCTTTTCATATATAAATGTTCAGATAATCTATATCCTGAACCGTTTTCTGATAGATAATGTATATAAACACGCTTTTCACCCCAAAGATTTGTAACAGTTTGAAAAGAGGAGTCATGAAACTCACAATTTTGTAGGCACTCAGTGTGAGATCAGCACGGGGTTCGTTTCCCTTGCTATCACTTAGTCCCTATAGTCCATATTATAATAATATTAATATTATAATATTATTATAATCTCAATACTAAACTGGGCTGTATAACTAGTTTGGGTATAACTGGAATGCCCAGAAAGTGACAATAGGCTTAGGTTGTGATGTTGTTCAATGTCTAATACTTAAAACCGAACTTGGCTCAGATTCTCGTTTTCCCAACTGGGCCAAGTTGTTTGTTTACGCGTTCAAAAAAAAGTTATGGGGAAATAAGCTTGGGTAAATGTATTGGTTAATAAAATGATTAAGTTATAAAGAATGATCACATACTGGGGTACCGGATTAGCCTCGGGGCCCGTTTCCGTTTATTCAGTTTGATTTAAGAAGAAACGCGCACAATCTATCCGGATTGTCCAGGTTTCTCATGGAAAAGTTTGTTTTTACTTAATTAATCCAAAAATTTGATTTTTGATCACTCTTGGTGTTTTGATATTCCCGCAGGTTCGTTAGTCGCGAACTTGCCGGTTTTTATAAAAACTGAATTTGTTTAATCTTAAAATTAGCATAATTAATTATCTGTTAATCACTAAATTATGAAAATTTAGCCACTTATCAATTAAAATATGTAGATTTTTATTAAAATAATTCTGGAATTATTTACTGATTTATTAATCTATAAAAACTCATTTTATCAGCTATATTTCGCCTGAAAATCATCCGTTTATCCCAAACATTTACCAAAATTTCCACAAAAATTCTTGAATACTCAAATCATGTCCCAAAACAACCTGTATTAATTCCATAATGTAAAAAGCTTGTTCAATATTCTTTTCGGCCCAAATTCGGCTATAAAAATTCGCACGAACGCATATGTACAAAACACCTTTAGACTTCTCCAAATGATCTCAAAATTCATATGTGATAAAAATACATCAAATATGAGTTCTCATAAACATTTCATAATTTTTGAAGCATTTTAACTATTTTTCCCCATTAAACATCCCAATTCGGTAATAAATTCACCAAATATTCTCGGATGGTCGAAAAATTACCAAATTTGAACAGGGACTCAATGACATGGTCCCTGATGTCCCTACAAAATTTCAAGGCCTAATAATATGCAAATCACAACCTTAACCTAAACAGACCGTAATCGAGTAAATTGGTATTACCTTTGCGGTTTTGGTTCGTTTTGGCTCTCTTAATCCAATTTTCGGGTTCTTGTGCTTCTATATAAGCTAGGTACAGGTCCTATATCACAAACCAAGCAATTTTTCATCAACATAACAGCCCTTAACTTAGGGTTTCGGCTAGTGCACAAAAACGAACTTTTGAACCGTAAAAACGCCGTTTCAACCCTTTAATCCGTGTTTATGGCCAAAAGAACTATCAAAACAGGTTCCTTACCATGTGTATGATCAAAACATGTTTATGGACCATTTCTAGGATTTTTACATAGGAATGATTTTTAGCAATTAAACAATGATTATAGGATATTAAACTTGATTAAACATGTGTAAAAGTTGCTTAAATAAGTTACTTACCTTAGGGTTTGGTGTTTTTGGTGTAAGAACAGCAGTTAACTTTCTGGAAAATTTTGGACACAAAATATCTAGATTATTATATATATATATATTAATTAACTAATAATAATATTAAAGTTTTTTTTTTCAAATTTGGCGGGCTGGGCTTGTTGGTCCCCCTTTTTGGGCCCATTTGGCCCACTTTTCTTGATTTACGTGCCCGAACGTGAAATGCTGAGTCCAAATTTATCGGTTTTTGGCGACAAAAATATATCGGGTGCGACAAACAGAGCGTAAAACAAGCGTTTTTATGCTTTTTTGTGTAAATTTATAAAAACATACTATATGTTTTGAAAATTCAAAATATTTTCACGGATCACTTAAAACATTTCAAATAAGTGTTTGGTAAGTCTTTCTCGCCTTAACGGATGATACAATGCTTGGTTTGTAACTATCTTTCGCGTTTAAATCTATAGCGGGTAGTTAAACGAGCATGTTTTCGTTTAACTTGTTTGCTATCAAACTAAGACCATATTACTAATATTTTAGCTTATATTACACGTATAACACTTATAGATGCCCCCCCCCCCCCCCCGGGATATCTGGGTCATAACCCGACCCGTTCGGTTAATGTTCGTTTGTTACGCAAAAAGCGTTTATTTGCTTAATCGATAAATACGTACTGAGGTGTACCTTGTTTTGGCTCAAATGTCACATCCTAGGGGGGATAGTGAAGCTGAAATTCGATAAGGTATAAGGAGTATTACCATAAGCTGATTACCCTAAGGTGGTGAGAATTGAATGCATTTTTAAACTAGCACGCCACTCCGTTTTATGAAAATAAATAAAGAGTGGTGGCGCCCCGCAAATGTCCAATTTTTTACGAGCTTTAGTATTTAGTTATATATTTTTAGGGTAAAAGATGCCTAAGTGCACAACAATAAAAAAATAATAATAATAAAAATAAATAAATAAATAAGTATTCCAAACGTTGATCTAAAAAAGAAATTGTTGCATATGGATATTTAGGATTGTTTGATTAATTATTATATTCCATAGTTGCCTTGATTATTGTTTGTCATTATGATAGGTCGCTATTAGGTCAATTACTTTGTGTTCTTGATTATTTTATGATTGATATGCATGAAGATCATAGGAATAATATTAGTTAATCAAATAAACCTAAGTGTGCTGCTAACCTAAATAGCTGTAAGGTGCTAGGTTATTGATAGGTCTTTGTTGATCAAGATTGCTAGATTTAGTTCTTCATAAGGAGTCTGTCTAGATTTGATCGGTTAACTTTGTTTATCGAGTCAATTGAATATATTAGACTGCCTCTGATTTCCACCCTGTAAGGTAGGATTTCATATAAAGGAACTAGTTGTAATCAATTAGGTGACCGTAAGAAAACTTGATTTTTAATACTGGTGTGCATTAAAACTTATTAGAAATCCATAGGTGTCTCTTGATAAGGGTCAGGGGTCCTGTTCGGGTTTTCTCTTAAGCGTCTGTTTTACGATCCCAGTTCCATAACTAAGTATTATCCCAGGTTAATTGATAACTGAAATTTAGGGGATTCTATCCTAGGTAGTTATCTTGTCATCATTTGAATTAAGTCCTGGGTTAAGTCATTTTTAAGTCTTTAGTTTTATTAATTAGTTTAATTTTAGTTTTTAAGTAAAACCCCCTAATAATAATAGATAAATAGTCGTGTCTGTAGTTAAGTCTAATTTAGCTAGTTAATGTAATTTAAAGAGTCCTATGGGTTCGATATCCGGACTTACTTAGATATACTAGAGTCGATCGGTTCACTTGTCGGTTAATAGTTTAGTTAGTTTAAGAGTCTAGATTTTATTACTTAGTGTCCAGATTAGCGTATTTTTATATAACTACTTTTAGCACATCAGTTATGATGAGGTTAGTGAGGAAGAGGCTGGAGTGGGAACATCAAATGCCCTACAAATGATAAATGAAGAATATGTGGGAGATGCTGGAGAAGAGGGGGAGTCATATGAGGAAGAAGAAACCCCAGAACATATTGTAAAACGAAAACAAAAGGGAAAGGGATTGCTCATACTGATAAAGATCTACATCCCAAATCTGCCTACAAAATAAGATCTGGAGATGAATTGTTGCAAAGAGATGATGTAGTTGATCCAGACATAGCTGAGGTTGAATCTGTTCAAACAGTAATCAAACTGATTAATCAAGAAAGGACAGAGTCATAGATGAAGAAGAAGAAGAAGAAGAAGAAGAAGAAGAGGAGGAGGAGGAGGAGGAGGAGGAGGTCCATCAGGAGGTATTGGAGACATTGATAGCAATGAAATGAAAGAGGAGGAAGATGAGAAACTGAGAAAATTGGCAGATGAAAGTATTAAGGTGGCAATGGAAAATCTAAAGTAAAGCCAGACTCAACAGACTCAAGATGAACCTGAACCAGTCATTCCAGTCATTCAATCTGAAGAACCCATTACTGTTGAACCAGAAGCAGAATTGGATGAGCCTAAGCATGCACAGCCTGAGCCTGAGTCTAAACTCAAACTGAATTTGGTCTTGGAGTTAGAGATGAACCTGAAAAGGATGAAAGACCAAAAATGCCATGGAACACATATGTAAAATTTATTGCTCAACTGGCCATAGCTCAGGACTTATTATGACATTCTCTTGAATCCTGATGAGTATGCACCAGAAACTGTGGCTGCGGCTAAAAGAGCTCAAGCAGCAGAACGAGAAGAACACTGGAAAGCCAGCCAGCTGCTGATAAAAGATAAACCAGAGCCAAGGATTGATGAAGTTGTTGATGATGAGTCTCACATTACAAAGCCCGAGTTGAAGAGATCATTGATGATGAACCGGCCAAAGTGACTGGTGAGCCTATGGTAACTGAACCAGTTATCCGTGAGCCAGAGCCTGAGGTTAGGGGGACCATGAAAGAAAAGAAACATCAGAAACTGAGAACCTAAAAGCCAAAAGACAAAAGTCAGTAAATAAGTTCTACACCAGAAAGCAAAAGTCCAAGGTTGTGGCTAAGCCAATAGTTACTCAAAATGTAGAACCAATGATTAAGGCTCTACAAAACTTGGACAAACATATGGAACTTGATGAAGAGAAAGAAAAAGCAAAGAGGGCTGAAGGCAAAGAAAGTGAAGATAAAGACTATCTTTTGAGCCTCAAATATGATCCGAAATATCTGCAGAGGATGTCCAGAGAAAACATTGCACAAGAGGCTGAAGGCTGGAGAAGCAGAGAATCTAAAAGGGCCTTTCTTTTAAGAGCTGGACATGGACCTACCTTTCTCAATCTGCAATTATTTGACACTTTTGATAGAATGTACAAGAATGCCCTTGTAGATGACGTGGTAGATTATGTACACAAAGTGAGAAGGAGGAAGGATGAAGGAAAGAATGTGATTAAAGAGACCGAGAAAAGTAAGGAAATAATTGAAAAAGAGGCTCGTGACAAGAGAAATTATGAAGAGGTGAAAAGCAAACACAAAGATATCAATTTCTTGCAACTGCATGGATTTGATTACAACTCTCTCATTGACCTGTCTCTTAAAGAATTGAAGAGGAAAGTGAAAATGGTCAAGGACTCCCACAAAGAAGCAAGTGTACTGCGGACTTTGCAGGAGAAAAAATTAAAAATGCAATTACAAAAGGAGAGAGAAAAGGCCGAGAAGAAAAAGGCAGAAGTAGTGGAATGGTTTAATGATCCCCAAAGAGTGCAAACATTGATAGATATTGTAATGGGAAAGGGGATGACTGAAGCTGAGTTCGATAGCATGCCTCATGATTAATTACTTGACATATATCATAGAGAGCAAAGGCAATTTTTGGAAACTGAAAGAGAAGTATTAGCTGCAAAGGTGAGAAAAGAAGAAGAAGAAAGGGCATAAATGATAAGCATACTGCACAAAAGAGGTGCAAACATGCTAAACTTGGTAACACAAACTAATGATACCATAAAAGATGGTTTGAAGAGTCTGAAAGGGAAAATGCAAAGAAAAATCCTCCTACAAGGTCTGGTAAACTTGTAGTCAGATCAGAGATTGTGAGGCCTGCAGCTCCACCAAGAAACCTAAATTTGCCCACAAATATCTATTTTGACAAGAGATAAAAGAAACTGAGGGTAATCACTGAACATGGTGAAGAGACTCTCATCATCTTCAGAGATGATTTTTGAAATTTTTCAAGAGAACAATTGCAGAGGATGGCTCAGCTAGACTTATTCGACAATCAACAAAGAAATCAGTTTGCGGGCCAACAAAGGAATGATCTTTCAAAATTCTTAAAAGAACAATCTGAAAAAGGGATTTCCATTCCTCAAGAAAAAACGAAGAGAAGCCTGTACGGATGCAGAAAAGGAGAGGAGGAGAAAGAGAAAAGTGAAGTACACTTAGCTAAACTCTCTCTATGGGAAACAAAGAAGAAGGAAATCCAAAAGGCAAGCAGTTCCAGCACAAAAAGAAGAACTTTAAAGGAATGCTTAGCCATGAGAAGGGAGATGAATGAGCCAAACTCACAAGTTCAACAAAATGGAAGGACTAATCATCTCACCTACAATAGAAAGAATGACTCTGTATCCTTAAGAAACTCACTAGGGGGAACTATTGCTGTGGTGGAGTATGATGAAGACCTATGGTTCATACACAACCAAGATCTTGAAGACATTGTTGATGCAGAAGTTCCTTTTGATTCTAATGATGGGGTGGAGCTCGAAATGTTTAAGCAGAAGGCTGCCTTAGTAAGACTTAAAAGAAGAAAGCTGTTGAAAGGAGCCAGGGAAGAAGATAGAGGATGGAGCTCATGGATGATCAAAATTACTCCTGTTTATCTTTTGTATTTTTGTTATTTAGTTTATGTATTTTCAGTCGTTTGACAAGTAATTTAAATTTGATGTAATGATACCTGTGCTTAAATAGACTATCATATAAATTTAATACATGTGTAACTATATGCAGGTATGTTTTGGTGCATCTGAACTTGTTCCAATCTAGGGGAGATTGTTGAGTCGGGTATTTGCAAAGGAATATTAAAATCTTCTCAACCTCCTCAAGAAATCGGCTAAGTATGGAATATGACCAAGCCTGGATCATCTAGCATGGTTTACTACCTTGAGCATGGTCTTCTAGAACTATTTCAGTGAATTCTTCTAAGTGTTGAAGGCTTCGAGCAAGCTATACTTCTCCGAGCAAGAGTTTTCTTCTATCGTGTACGGATTGCCAATCGAGCAAACGACTTGATCATTCAAGTTTTAGACAAGTGATCTGAGCACATTGGTGTAGAGCATGGATGCAATAAGAAGATATCATATGTTCTAAGTATAGACTTCGAGCATGCTTCAGTCCTGAGCAAGCTTTACATCCGAGCATGATGAAGATTGTTCAATAAGTCACAAGGCAGGATTGAAGACATCAAGAAGAATATGCTTGCTCGATGGACAAACTCGAGCAAAGCAAGGATTAGTCAAGAAGAATGAAGCATGCTAGAGGAGAATATTTTCTATCAGAAAATATTCGAAGTAAAGTATGCTTGAAGACTCTCATCGAGCATACAGTGCATATCAAGTCTGCTCGAGCAAGATATTTCATGCTCGAAGATTCTAACACTTGTATTTTATTTGTTATTGATTATGTAATGATTAGGGTATTCTAGAAGGAATGTCAGGGTCTATAAATAGGGTCTTAGGTTACCATTTAGGGTATGCGTGGATAGGCATAAAATACGAGAGCAAAAACATTCCAAGATATATTCCCTTTGTCTCCTCGTACGCCGACGCCTTCACGAAACCCTAGAGATTGCTTTCACTTTTACATTAAATGGTATATTAAATGCATTGAATCTTTGTCTTTGATATTGTTCTTACTAATTATCGATTGTTGTTTCGTTTATATTTATTTCACACCTTCGCTCCCATCTGTTGAATATCTTGATTCCGTCGGGATATTCAATAGGCCTTTGGGTATGTTAGATCTGTGTGTTCTTGTCAACCTACTAAGGTTTGCATCAGGTCCAGTCGTGAAAGTTAGTTCGTTTTGCACCTGATGATTCCCCAGGCATTCTCAACACACCACTTCTCACCAAATCAAAAGCTACCATGCCGGCTTGAGACACGTCATTCTCAAAAGTTGACTGGCCAACTGAATTAACCAAACTCCTTACTTCTGGGGGCTAAACCCAAATATAGCGTTTGATACGCTTAGATTATGAGGATACCAACCATCGCACCAGGCGAGCCAGTTCATTAAAGTGGTTTGTGTACCCAAGTGGTCCGCTCCCTTCATTTCCAAACTCTAGAGTTCGTGTTCTGACTATTGTTTCATTACTTGGACAAAAATGCTCGAACATCAGGGTTTTAAGTCTGTCCAAGTCATGCGGTTGATTACCTCTTGTCCCCGAATTTGGACCGTAGTATTCCACCACATCAAAGTGTGATCAACAAACGTACAGGTAACATATTTTACTATGCATTCGGGTTGGCAATTACTGATATTAATAACAGATTCTGTCTTTTTGATTCACTTTATTAACCCATTTGGCCCTTCGGTACCCTTGAAATCTATCGGTTTCCATGACATGAAATGTTTAAACGAACATTCCTGTCGCGGGGGATTAGGGTTTTAGGGTCATTGTCACGTTCGGTGGGGGATTATTATTGCTAATAGTATTTGTATTCAGCGGGGGATTATTATTGCCAACAGTATTTGTATTCGGTGGGGGATTATTAGCATTGGTAGTAGCATTAGTGTTTAGTGGGGAGTATTATTCGTTACGTATTAGTATTTATCAGGGGAATATTAGTGTTTGGCGGTTGATTTGCATTTGTATTTTTTAATGTCGGTAGTCACTTTTGTTATTATAGTTGGAATTACTTCCTGCAACTGCCGAGCTATCATCTCGGTTACATCCGCCTCAGTAAATGTGTTCGCTTTCTTTGGGGCCATTCTGTAATGATAGTCAAATACACGTCAATTAATATTAATTCCATCATATAGCATATTGTATTGGTAATTAGGATAGTAATCGCACAAGTAACCCAAACAACATATTTATATTTCACATAACTGTACTGTACATATCCATAAAAAATGATACATAAAGTTAGCCTGATAAAGGCCAGCGTTTGCATGTGCAGGTCAAAATTTATCACTGTATGACGGGCAGACTTAACCATGTAAGGGTCAGTGCTTGTAATAGTATATCAAAATCGTACTCCATATCAGCATAGCATACTACTATATGCATGCATGGAGTATCAAAAGACTAAGTTCAACAGTCCCATACCATATTACATCTATGTATACATACGGTGCACTAACTACAAACACACAAAAAAATAACGCTGTAATCGCCCCAATACAGCCCTGTAGTGGGGCTGTCACCCAACTCAAGCACCAGCAATGATATGCATCTGACTGCTGTAAGTCCAGTACCATATGCTGTTAGATCAATATGAACTCAGTCATCTCCCTCCTCCTTGATTAACAGTAGCCATAGCTACAGTGTGGTCTATCACACGATCGGTTAGAATGCCAAACCAGGAGTGATTTTCTATGTGTGGGAGCTTTGGGTCAGATGTAGGTGTACTCGATGAATGAGGAGGTGTAACACCAGTCCGGGGGTGTGAAGGTTCTCCCCTATGTATGTCAACATAGGTGGGGAAAGGGTAGGGTTAGGTGGGGATACCGTAATACGAGTGGTCTGACAAGCACATAGGGTAGATGAAGTCACCGAGGACGGGTGTATCGGTGGTGTGGGGATCTAGGAGCTATAGAAGGTGGACGACACTCACTAGTGGCTCCTATCGGATCTCTTGGTGGTGACCTAGGTGAATAACTATCACATCTGTAGCCTGATAAGTCAGAATCGTTACTAAGTAACTCTCGAAGAACTATCACATCCTCCGAGCCCTCATCTTTCTCCTCCTCATCCTCCTCCTCTAAATCTTCCTCCGGGTCTTTTTCTGGGTCCTCTCCGGATCCTCCTCTGGGTCTTCCTTCTCAACCGATAACACAGGTTCCTCCTCAGCTACGTACTCACTAAGTCTTACCATCATCCTGCACAATGGTTAGTTATAAGGATAATATTTACCGATAATATTAAATATAATAAGGTTTAATATTAATTATAATCGGACATATTTATTTATTACAATAGGATTTAATATTACCGACAGCACGGTACAAACACGTATTCGTACACATTATCCTAGATAAACACATGTGCATGTTACACCAACATCTGATACCAATGGCTCTGATACCAACTTCTGTCACACCCCCGAGAAGCAATTGCGGAAGCATAAACCGGGAATGTAACATACACCTCTGTATCAACCACATTGTTTATAAAGACACATTACAAACTAATTTACAATATATTACATCGTCTAACTTTGTTTACAAGCTAGGGGTTACAGATCAAAACCAGTTCGTTAAACTGATTTACTTCTTACTAGTATGCTTGCATCTATTTAAACAGCATCAATTACAATCCAAAACACGTAGTACATCATCATTCTATTCCAATTTTGGTACAACTGAAAAGCATGTCAAAATGGGTACATTACTAATAGTTGGTGACTTTCATAAGTGTCAACAAATCAGTTAGGCGTAACCACAACATTTAAAGTTTGTATATATGA
>NW_027501625.1:0-66401 GCF_021521415.1 Bidens hawaiensis | reverse complement strand
CCAAGGCCCTGATACCACTGTTGGGTTCCAGTGGTGATCAGTCATAACAATTAAACCCGGTTTTAACAATTGTTTCATAATTATTAATCATATTAACAATTGACAACAACGCAGCGGAACAAAAACGAGTAATCACATAACGGAACCGTACGGGATCCGGTTAAAACAATACGAGTACAATACGAAAACAACCGACGAAACATAAATATTAACTGACAATATTTAAGTTTACCTCGGTTAATGAATTACCGGTTGAGACACCAAGGTACAACGAACGATGCTAGTTGACGTACAAGTAACCGGACAACGGCGGTGACAACCTTTGATGGTAGCAGCGGTCGTTTCCAATTAGCAGCAACAAGAAACAAGAACAAAAAGCGGCATCGCGGGAAACAACGGCGGTGACTGTGCTGAGGTGGTGGTGTTCGGCTTTTAAACTGAGATGGTTAGTTGGTTTGCTTTTCGTGTATGACCAAAACCAACAATTGGTATGGAGCTCCCCTTTCTTTGGAGCTTGGTGGTGGCAGAACTTTTTTTCTCCAAGATAAGTCATATTTAGGTTATTATTATATAAATATATAATTATTAAAATCTAATCGGGCCTCCAAAGTCCAACTCGTTTAAAGCTCCGAACAATTTTATTTACTTAGTAAATGAACTATAATATTTATAACCATTATAAATGATAATTCCGTCATAGTTATATTCGTCATTTACTGGTTAAACAATGTAAGCGGATTTTAGTTCGTTGCCCAATGTGTAACTCTTACGGGTCATAACTCGGTTGGTCGCGTTGACTTAACCGAACCGGTCATCCAACACGAACCCGGTCCTGTAAAGGTATATAATTTGGTCCTTTGAGATAAGTTATCTAGTTTACATTATTAGGTTCCGTGAGATAAAACATCATCAATGACCAGAGGATTAGAAAGAACTCGAATTAGTAAAGGGCACGTTGACGATCATTTAGAACAGCAACTTATTAATACTGCTGTGACTGAATAAGAGTACATTTTTACATAATGCATACAAAATCATCAAAGTGAGGTAGTTTATTTTCATCTTATGTTGTTTAATAGGAACAAATACATTATTTGATTCTAGTATTATAGGTATGTACATATTATTGGTTAAGAAATAAACCTCACTCATAACATATAACACCTTTTTAATGAAAATGGTTTTTCGCAACTATAATTATAATCGGACCCTCCAAATAGAGTTGAAGTGGTTTACAGGGTCGGGAGCTGTGCATAGGAGGAGAGGTTATGATTACCTAAAGGAATATAATATTGTATCACCCACTCAAATTTCCATAAAGATGACTAGTGATGAGTTTATTAGTCGTAATTTACCATCATTGTGGCTTCAAAAGCAAGTTAGCAGAATTTATGATTGTGCCATGCCTTGGTAGTTACTCCATTTAATTCTAATATATAATGATTAATAATCATTATAAATATTTTTAAAATTTTCTCAAACAACCACAAAATGTAGTAAACTAAAAAATCTAGAAATAATATCTTAATATAAACTCGTTTCTACAAACTTAAACACACTAGTAGACCATACAAGACTTGAAGTAGAGGTTCAAGAAAGTGAGTATACATATAGAGTTATCATATCTTCTAGTGATGCAACGGGTTTGGTCCCGATGGTACAAGTCGCTTCTCAATACCATAACGTGGATCGATAACATTGTTATTCAACGAACTTTGGTGGTGGTGGTGGTGATGACGGTGTTTTAGATATGGAGCGAAGTTGAATTCGGAAGCTAACATCTTTCGAATGGTGGAGAAACGGTCGGTGGTGGAGAAATCAATATAGATGAAAAGGAGACAGAGACAAAGAAAGAGGAAGAAGAGGTGAGGGATTTTGAAGGGCATGGTAGAGGTGAAGTGGAAACATGGTTTTGAAGATTGAAAGATAGAAAATGAGATATGAAATACATAAGAAGTTTAAATTGAGGGTTAATGAATTAATGAGATTTAACTTTAGAGTGTGTGTGTAAGGGATAGGACCCTTTTCCCATTAAAGTGGCTTAAATTACAAGGAATGTACACATGGATTATTACTGAATTTATGCATCTATTATAATCAGTGTCGGTTATTGTTAAAACTTATAATAAAACATAGATAGTCCGAATAAAACACAGATAGGCTTGATTTGGTTCGACAAAGTATCGAAGTATCGATATAAAAAATTACTCGGTTTTTAATACAACTCCTTTTTCAACATACCGACTCTGATAATATCAATACAGGTTTTGATATACTTTTGTCATAAGTAGTTAATTCATCACGCTATTAACATACATATAGTTTACAATACCTAAAAAAAACTATATTTTGAATGCTACTCCGTTTTTTCTTAAATTATACCCTGTGTAGAAAAAGTTTAAATAACATGTGTTAATTCCATTTTTAAGAAAGGTTAGCAAATGTAAATTATTAAAGAAAAATCAAATTGAGTGATAAATAAAAGGGTAGAAGAATATATAAATTATAGTATAACGAGTGGAACTTAAAAAATATGAAAGATAAATTATTCAGTCATCTCCCAAAGACCTACGGTTTTACTTAATATATTTAGTTGAAATGCTATTACAATGCGTTAACGTTGAAATATGTAGGTCTTTACTCAATATATTTAGTTGAAATGCTATTACAATGCGTTAACGTTGTAATTTGGTAAAGTGCTTACGTAGTCAAAACTTATTAAAATAACTCTGAAAGTTAAACATATAATTAAAACGAATTTTGCACATGATTGTTATGAATTACACGTAGTCATGAAAGCATTCACAAAATCAAAACTTATTAAAATAACATAGAAAGTTACATGTATTATTTTAATGGATTTGACACACAATTGTAATGAATTGAACACATCACGTAATAAGCCGAACACACCTTTGTAATCTATAACATCTCAAAACTCATTACTCGTTAACAAAAAGAACATAACCTGGGAAATCTAACACACTATTCTAGTGGTATGCCACACCCTAGAAAACATTGTTTATTTGAATATAGCGAGATCATACCAAACAATCAAATAATATGAAACAAATTTATGAATTTCGTGATATAATTTTCAAGAAGTAACTTTTATGTTTATATTTTTTTATAAAATAGTATCAAATGAAAACCTCAAACAATTGTGTTTTTTTCTCCAAACTAACTTAGTCTTCCATGCATATATAACTTCGTATTAACTATTAGGCCATACAATATACCTTAACACCGAGATTGTTGATGTTGATTTGGCAGAGGTGAATTAGTAGAATTTAAATACCATAAATTTATTAACATTTAACAAAACCCAAGCTACATCCGGATAATGGGTAAGTGAGCAACAAACTGCGCCGCTATCCCCTTTTGAATCGCAAAATCTATTCTACTAAATATCAATCATTGGTTCCTCGGGCTCTGCGAGTTACCGTAGAACACCTTCTGCACCAGCTCTAGAATGAAATACCACTCTCTTCATCTTCATGGGAATGAGCATTAAAGGAATTATATGTTAAAATGTTAATAGACTTTAAAATCATCTACACACAAATAATATAATAATTGATTTAAAATTAAACTGAGAGAGGTTAAACAGAGTTAAACTTTTTACTTAAAAAAAAAGTAGAATGAACAATTGTAAAGTGGGTAACGTGATGCCTACATAAAAATGCCGTGACTATATACCCCTAACCTATCATTTATAAAATCAATAATACTCTCTTTTAACACTTTTAGAGATCTTGAATTTTGAACTTGTATTTATATTCAATAAATAAATTTCTAAAATAACAGCGTTCATTGTTTAGGTTGTTTATAATACATATAAATCAATTCTATACTAACTTTACCATGATTTTATTATATACTTTTCTAGATAACCTAATCATTACAAGATCTTGATGATTATAATAACAAAACTGTATTTAGATTATATCTATTTTGTATCTAACTTCTCTGATGGGCTATTGGTTGAATAAGTTGCATTAAACCTGGAAGAATATGCAAATTCGCATTCAGTTTGAATTAAGCAATCTCTCTGTCCGCCTACAATTCAATATAAAAAAGAAAAAGAAAGGTAACCATAATCCAAAATGCTTATATTGAGGGCATCTCTAATAATAAGAGACGTGAAATGTGAAATGTAAATGAAAATGTAAATGTGAGATGTAAGTTTGTCATGTAAGGTTTTAAATTTACATAGAAAAAAACATGTTATGGCGTGTGGAATGTGGTTGCAGGGTCATCCCTAAAAATACTGAAATAATAATGGGTTCGGGACATAGCAAACAAAAGACTTATAACATAAACTCAAAACTCTTATATAATTTAGACAAATGTGACATAATAATAAACAAAATAAATGTTTTGTAGAAAACTGATCTAACTAAAATACTTAAACAAATCGTGATGCTCTTCTTGCATATTGGTAGCAAAGCCTTTGATCAACTCTTTGTAATCCATAGTTTCTAATATACCTTTCTCAATTTTTTCCTTTCTTAACTATTTTTCTATTTTCCTCTTTTACATTCTTAACTACCGGATAACTGGATAAGTATTTAGGCTTAGGCGGCATACCATCTTAAAAAAAAAGAAGCACTAACATAAAAATTGATTCGTGGAAAATTTGATTAAACATCACTTATGATGAATGATGCAATACTAATTTAAAATGTTTCACGTGTAAACTTTTTAGGCTTTAACCTTTAATAATGAAATTTTTGTTACAAAACTTAGGTAGAGTTTTGTATGTAATAATGACAGGGGAAAAAATGATTTATTGTATGAGAATGAAAAAAATGGTGTTTGGTTGCTCAATGTCATGAAATCATCCATTACACATGAAAATTCCATCAAAACCACTCATTCCCACATTTTTTTCATTTCATTCCCCCTTCATCATACTTTCTCAACAACACCAACACCACTACCATCGCCTCAATGACCACCACCGCCCCCGTCGTCGTCACCACCAACTTACCACCAGCGCTACCACCGCCACCGCCATCGTCACCATAACCACCGCAACAATGGTCCCCGCTGCGCCTGACCATTACCGTCACCACTATTGTCGCTACATGACCACCACCACCGTCGCCGTCACCCTACCATCACCATCACTATCAATGCTACCACTGCCACCCCCACCACCACCACAACCGCCACCCCTGCCTCCTAACCTCCACCACCACCATTTTTGTCGCCAGAGCTACCACCACCACCGTCGCCATTGCAGTTTTTTTTATTTTGGTAAAAAAAATTATTTTGAGATAGGAGTGTTTTCATTATTTCTATTTCATTCATACAATTCTTTTGGATACCAAACAACATAAAGTAATAATTCATTTCATTTCAAGAGGTTAACCAAACAAGATAAATGCATGACAAAGATTCATTTCATTCCCTTGTTCATTTCATTTCTTCTCTCATTCCGTTCCCCATTCATTCCATTACCTCCAACCAAACATACCCTTATGCTGCAACATATCGAGTTGTTACCGACCGACTTCCCGCCACAACACACGATAGCGTTTGAACATGCAATGCATTTAAAACGTTTCGCCGCAACGCGCCAACAGATTTACTTGTTATAATAAAATCTTGAAACGTTTTAAATACCAGACTTATTTTGAGTTAATAGGGCTAAAGCTTGACTCTGCTTTATCTTGATTTACTAATAACAAACTTATTTTGACCGGCTAATAATACTTGTTTTTATATAAATGCAAAAGTGATGGCCGATAGCATAAATGATGGCCGTTACAAGAACATGAGCCTAAAAATACATACATATATAAATGAAATTTAAAAATCCATAAGCCCATATGAGGGATTGGGCCTGGGACCTAAGCCCTCCTAGCCCACCCTTATAGTCCCCGTGTGATTGTCAGGTGAGATGGAGATGTATGGTTGGTTTAATTATTAATAAATCATTAAAAAATCATGGTCTTAAACCCTAACGCTAGCGAACAACATCACGTTGCCATCGATTGGACGCCAAGAACGCGTATCCTCATGGCCCTTTATTGGAAGACGGCCAACATCCATCAACCAGTGGATTCCGTGACCCAGGATACCCACATATGTTTTTCACCTTCAAAACTCATTGAATGACCTGAAATAAGCTCCGCGCGCCTGGTACAAGCAATTTAATGACCACCTCTAATCCTTGGGTTTCACACATAGATGTGATCACTCATTGTTTATATACAAAAGGGGGTCATGACGTTGCGCTGTGGCGAATCTTGGATGAAAGAACCTGGAGAGGTTGGGGGGGGGGGGGGGGCTTAAACTTTTCATGCAAAAACATTTGGGCCCTTAATAAGTTGTGTCCCTGATAGTGCACGTATACTATGTTACGTTGACGAAGTCATACTTACCACTTCGTCCGACATGCATCAACCAATGTTTCCACGACCAAACTTTTTAATTTCATTTTGAAAAGATTTTTGCATTTATTTACTAATAAGGGTTATGCTAAACGTATCACTTTCTCTCGCCATAGCAAAAAACCGAGCCTAAAGAATGCCTGTAAAAAGAGGGAGGAGTATTCGGTAGGAGATTGAAAAAAAATATTTTAGAGGTATTTAATTTTTATTTTCTTTTATGTTTAGTGTTTTATTTATATAGTTTTATTACATTAAAATTAAAGTTTTTTTAGATACTTTAAAAATAATAGATGCTTAACCGGTTGTTGGGCAAGTGCCCATACGTTTCAGCCTAGTAAATTGGGCGAACGAGTTGTAAGTTAAATCAACGATATTGGCGGTTATACTGGTTCATACTAGCGTACCAGCTTGTTTCCAAAGTAAATTAGTTTTAACCAGTGTGTTTTAAATCGTTTTAGCGGCCCATCCAATTATGATTTACCTCTCGCTTAAGACTTTTAACCTAGTGACTTTTAGTTCGACGATTCCTACACCATCGGTTTGATTTTCTCTTAATATTGCCATTGATCAATTCAATTTCCTACCATTATTGCCATCAATCATTATTCCAGTTCCCGATTTTAGTGGTGAGTCCGAGTTCCTGTTGATGAGTATGGCAAAGATAGAAAATTTTATCATTTAAGCGATCGTGAACCTGATTCATTCAACACTCCAATGCCATAAACTAACTGTAATTTTTTATTTACAAAAAAACAAACTTTGTTGGAAACATGATTTTTTATCAATGCAATCATGTACTTTTTGATTATTTTTTGAGTTGAAGTTGTATATTTATGGAAATATAGTGTTAATTAGTTAGTTAGTCAACCTAGTTGAATAGTTCGATACAACAAGTAAACATTTTCTAAGCCTGACCCGAACATCTATGAGAAACCATACCTGATTGAATACGATCAGCATACGATTAAGATCTAGTAGCTGATATGATTTACGATTAGGATACGCGTGAATTACGTTAAGCTAGATAATGAGAGAGTAATTGGACAGCATACCGAGGTCAAACGATTAATAAGAATAACTATTTACATAACTGAATACATTACATGTGTATATAGATGATGAAGTCATTCGTTATACAGTCCATAACGAATGAGCTTCGTTTGTCATCATAAGTTAAGCTTAAATACTTAAGACTAACGAATAACACATTCGTTGTCCTCATTTGTTAACATATCTAACGAATGGACCAAAATAGATACGAATGAGCACATTCGTTATTAACTACTCTAACGAATGTGTCATTTACATGACGAATGTACCCAGTACATTTACTAAAATACCATCGTACATTAATATAAAGACCAAATACAATTAAACAAAGACTGAGCCTACAAAACATGTACTAACAAACTCCCCCTCGTCTCGTGCTGTTTGTCTTGATCACTTGAAGCGCTTGGTCTTCTAGTCAACACAACTATGAATCCCAAACGCATGGCAAACACTAACCACATGTTGATATTGCATAGCAAGATCATAATATTAAATCTCAGCCCATCTGATATGATTGTTGAACAGTACATTTAAATCAGACTCAGATAAATTAACTGACCACATTAGGTCGGTTACTCGTACGAACTCCATCTTCAGCCCTGATCCCAACACGATCACAACTTCACCAGTACGGTTATCATAATTCCACCTATTAAACTTATTGTAAAGGCCTTGGGGGAAAAGTATTAACATGAACGTTCTTAAATGTGCGACGCAACTTTACTTTAGAACCATTTTCCTCCAGCTCGTTCTCAGATCTATCTCATCAATGTACTTGCGAGTCGAAACCTATGGCTTGAAAAACTTAAAACCATGTTTTAACTCATGTAGTAGATGCCTCTAGAACCAATCCGTCATCTAGTTTTCACCATGATTCACGAACGGTCTGTTCACCAGTCTACGCACGTCCCACCTCAGTAATGTCAGAACATTGGCAATACGTTGAAAGTATTGGATGCCGTGTTACCATTTTTTCGATACAAACCTACAGCTCAGAATCATATAACCAAGAGATTATATCACCCTTCACCGTCTTCGAAGCCTTGAACTTCTTCATCTGATTAGCAATAGCACGAGCTTTCAACTGCTTGTCATCTTCCTGTTCTGCATACCTTAGAACACCAATAAGCTTATTCATACGAGACTTATTGTGCTCGAACATCCCCTCGAATACATTATCTCCCAAATCCTTCGATCCAGATGCCGCCTCACTTACTTTATCCTTCTTTTTCTTTTCCAAAATCTCTTCGGCAACTTGATAATGCTATGTTGTAAAGAATGAAGCCGCTTCATTTGTGTTAGTACGAGTATATAGATCAAGGTATTCCTCTGCCATCACATCTTCTACCTCCACATCTTCATTATCAAACAACGTATTCTCGGTTGGAATACTCATATCAAACCTTACGTCCTCATCATCCATGGCCTCCACGTCGTCCTTTTTCTCCAACTCATCCACCTCTTCCTCATTTAATCCCAGAAGTAATGCGATTTGCTCATTTGATAATAGGATTAACAAGCAGCATCAGACCCGTCGGAAGATTAAATGACATAAACGAGAAGTTTGGTTGTTGCATGGGTCGTTGGACAGGACTTGTAGTAGCAATGGTTTGTTGAAGTGTGTTCCAAAATTAACAAGTCGGCTGAATTAACTGGATCTTTCACCAAATTCGATTCAAGATGGTTGATCATTAGCTGCAAGAACCTCAGGTACACGAGGAACTTGTTCTTCACATGGCGCTTCGTACAATTCTCTTTTAAATGATAAAACACGAGCTTGAAGAAGTTGAATCGCTTGTTCAGATTCAACGCCACGAATGCAGATTGCAATATGACACGGCATTCGTCATAACCACCTTTACGTCCACCGAGACAATGTACAAGTGCAGGAGATACTTATACTACTTGCATAAATACTCCTTGTTGTATTGAAACTTAGTAAGATTGCCTTTGTACTTCAAACGCCCAAACAATCCACGTATCAAATTCTTATCGAACTCACATTGATCATCAATAGTGTCATTAAACTGCAACACCTTTCGAATTAGCTCCACATCAATGATAATCTTGTTCTCCAATGTGGCTTCGATGTGATTCTCCACTTAGACATACTTTGAAGTATTTCAAAATGCTCTGATGATGCCAAAATAGATAGGAATATCGCCATAGATAGCATAATTAATCCTTGACCGCCTGAGAAACGAAATTACGTCACTAAACGTTGGTCTACCGATGAAATCTTCGACCAAGAACACACAGATATTGTGCTTCTTGTCATACGACAAGTCAACTATCTACATATCTTCTGCTTGAACAATGGGTTGCTCATGAGCTGGATCCTCGATATCTGTAAAATCCAAACATTTAGTATATCCTTTAAAATCTTAAAAATTTACCAACACTTTATAAATAATAAAAAATTTACAAACACTTAGTAAAATTTGATTCTGATAAAAATGATCAATCTCTCATTCGTTACTCATTCGTTATTTATTATTAACAAATGGTCACATTCGTTATATCAAATAAAATGAATGAGTAAATTCGTTAAGAATAACTCTCACTCATTAAACAAGTTTAACAAATAATACTTATTCGTTGCGTAACATAATGAACGAATAGACATTTGTCATCAATATCACGATTGGCCATCTCATTCGTTACAAAGAATGAATATGAAGAGACGAATGATATGTTTGACTTTAATTAGTCAAGGTCAAAATTTCTAAGAACAACTGATAGTCAACATGCAATTTTAATTCACAATTACGCTCAATTAATAGATTTATACATTAAAACTTGAATCAATGTGTTCGGAAAGATACCGATAACAAAGCCTAACACTTGATTTGATTAAACTGTATCATTTTAATGGTTAATTAATCAATTTTATATATGTTCAAGGTTCTGTCTGATTGAGCCCTTAAATCTGGTTAAAAACAGACATCATTGAGATTGCCTTTACCTGCATAATACAATGGAATCAATAAAACACAGTTTCAACAAGGTTTATAACTCTGGAAAATTTTGGCAGAATGTCTCTCTGTTTTCTCTAGTTTCTAGGTGAATAAGATAGACGAATGAAGATGCATTCATTTACCCTAGAGTTTATATATGTCGTACACTTGGCACATACTCCTAGGCAACGAATAGACTCATTCTTTATGTTTAAATAAACGATGATAGTTCATTCGTACGTTCATTCGTTAACAAAGTTAACTAATAAACACATACGTTAAACCATAAAGAATAGCCTCCTATTCGTTATTCATTCGTTAAACTGTTTTAACGAATCAATATCCATTCGTTATCAGATAGCAGAAGTGAATGTGCACGGGTAACGAATGTAATACATTCGTTGTCATACTTTAACGAATGGTCATCCATTCGTTGTTTACATTAACGAATGAGTGCTCATTTGTTACAGTAGTGTAAGGAATGGTGAAATTACATTTATAAATGGATTTTTCCTTTTCAAATCAATAAATTAACTATCAAAACTAAGGTTTTGATAAAATTACCTAAATACTTTAAATTTTACCGAATTGGTAAAACAATTACGTTAAAAACGTTTACATTAACAAACTTAACTTAAAATCGTGGAAAAATCTTTTTCTAAATATTTTATCCACTTAACTTGGTAATTAAAAAGAATCCAGAAATAAAATCTTTTTGAATTTTTCAAATTTTCAACTTAAAACCAAAAATAAATGCAAAAAGAAAATGTAAACTATGAAATCAGTATATATTTTTGTGAGTTGAGCAGAGAGTCATGTTGATCAAGAAATTCGTCCATAACATATTTATCTTTCTATTATTATGACTGGTGTTAATTCAGTCATTGGTATTGTTAACCACTTAAACCTTATAAAAATGTTTCAGGAATTTCTAAGATATGTTTAAAGTTCAATTAGGGCATAAGATGTCAGAACTTATCAACCTCTAATCTCGATTCAGGCTTAATTTGACTTTTACCGTGTCAGCCCAACTTGACTTACAATTAAACTAGTTAATCAAAATATATGATTTATAGTTTTTAACTATCTAGCAAATAATCCCCAATACAAGATATACCCTTGTTATCAAGCAATACTTTGAGTTCCTTTCCCACGGATGAGTATGCACAATTTCATCTATCTGGCTTCCATACACTGTATCCCTTGTGGTCTGTTTCTTACTAGTACTAAGACCCGAGCAAGGGAGGAAAAATTGTATGACTCACTGCTTGGTTTGATCAAGTTAGTAGTGAATGTTGTATGAAGTACAACTGTGATTAAGTTTAGTGACTTATAATGGGGAGTAAAACTGCGGGTTTGCCTTTTGAGCAAAATAATATTCACATTTGTGAATACCCATATGGAAAACCACAAAAAGACCCAATGAAGTCCGGAATTTTCGAAGCATCCCATCAATACAAGATTTAAGGCAATAAAACCATACACCGTTGCGGTGTTAACATTTAACTAGATGCTTATTTAGTGATAAAACAAATTTATGGCTTGAGTATGACAGGCTATTACGTTTCTGCCTTCATCACCAAGACTTTGTAAGAGACAAACACCTCTTTCAGTTTGGCAACATTATGTTTATATCACATACTCTACCTTACTCGTTTGTTTTAAGATCTACCAATGCACCAATACAATTAAGCACACGGTCTTTTATGCCTATTTTTATACTGACATTTAGAATATAAATAATCAATGTACTATAATTTTCCCTTTTTGCTTCAAAACTCATTTTGAGGAGCATATTTTTTTAATGTTTTTGAATTTTCATAGTATCTGAATGTTTTTGGATTATATCTGTACAAATAGAAAGCACAATACTTTTGTATTTTCTCGTTTTTCTCCCCCTAAACACCAAAATAATAAAGAAAGAATAATTAACAAACAAAACCTTTACAAAAACAATAAAGATTGATTACCCGAGCTTTGGGAAATTAGCAAATGATTTTAAACCATTTAAACCAAGAAAAAAAATTTAATCTCGTTTTATCAAAAGCTTTGGTAAAAAGGTTCGCCTTCTAATGATCCGTGTGAACTTTTTCAATATCAATTAATTTTTTTTATAACAAACACAGATAAAATGATATCGAATTTCAATATGCTTAGGTTTAGAGTGGTGCACGACGTTCTTCGTGATACATATGGCAACAGAGTTATCAATAAAAATTTGAGTAGTAAGAAACATCAAACTGTAATCTTGCAGATGATGTTGGATCCATAAAACCTGTGAACAACAACTTGAGGCTGCCACATAGACGGCTTCAGCGGTTGAAGTAGAGACCGTTGTCTGCTTCTTACACTGCCAGGAAACAAGCCGGTTTCCTAAAAAGTGACAACCCATCGTCGTTGACTTGAATTTGATCTTGCATTCTCTATAATCGGAATCTATGAATGCGGTAAGATTGAAACTATTATCCTTGTGATACCATAACTCGATGTCAGGATTACCCCTCAGATAGTGAAAAATACGCTTCACAGCCGCCCGATAAGTCACTTGGGGACTCACTTGATACTTGACACACAGAAAAACAACAAACATTATTTCAGGACGTGGTGTAGTTAAATACATTAACGAACCAATCATCGCTCGGTAAATGGTCGGATCAACGGTATCCTCCAATTCATCCGGTGACAAATTGTGATCCACGAATAGAGGAGTAGAAGGGACTTCTCCGGCAGTTATCTTGAATCAGCTCATGACATCGTTCACATACTTCATCTGATGGATAAAGATCCCGTCTTCAGATTGATGAACCTACAAACCTAAAAAGAGACTCTTTCTCCCATCAAGCTCATTTCAAACTTGGTGTTCATTGACTTCTTGAAGTCCTTACATAACATGTCATTTGTTGAACCAAATATGATGTCATCGACATAAAACTGGACATGGAGCAAATCTTCTTCAACCGTCTTATAAAAGAGAGTACAATCAACAGTCCCACGTTTGAAACCACTAACGCTAAAAAGGTCAGCAAGTGTGCTATACCAAGATCTCAGGGCTTGATGAAGACCATATGGAGCCTTGTTTAAATGGTAAACACCTTCAGTTAAGTCAAGATCTTCAAAACCAGGAGACTGCTTCACATACACCTCTTCATGAAGTTCCCCATTTAAGAAACACACTCTTAACGTCCATTTGATAAACTTTGAAATTCATAAAGGATACGTAGGGTAGAAAAGTACGTATAGCCTCCAGTATCGCAACAAGAGCATATACTTCCGAGTAATCCATGCCTTCTAGCTGATTGAATTCTTGTACAACCAACCATGCTTTATTACGACAGATAACCCCACGATCATCCTTTTTACATATAAAAACTCATTTTGTCAGGATAGGCTTCTTAACACGATCTGGTTGATCAATGAGATCCCAAACACCTAGTCACACAAATTGCTGCAACTCATCCTATATTGATTTTACCCACGAAAAATCTTGAAGCGCCATAGGAACACTTGTCGGCTCTACTTTAGATAAAAAGCAAGTGTATCGTGTGATGCTCTTGATTCCCAAAGCATGCATATCAGCGTATGCACACAATAAGTTACCATCACATACATTAGCGACCTTGTGTCACGTATGAACACCATCATTAAGATCACCAATGATGTTGTCCTGAGGATGATATGAATTAATCCGAAAAGTCGGATTCTCAGAAATAACAACATTGTCTTATAAATTAGTGATATTTTCTTCAGCTGCTATATCATTCAATGTTTGAGAAGATTTTTCAATATCTAACTCAGAAACATCTTGAGTCTCAACAAATGGAGCAGAAGAAGAATCTTCAAAATGTGCATCATCTGAAGAAATAGAAACATCATCGGATGTCTCAGGTTGATCTTGTTCCACATCATCATCATAAATAGAAGATCTTGGTATGGAAAACAATTGTTCTTCCAAATAAGCACAGACCAAATCTTCATTTGGTACCTCAACTGATGGAATAAACGACTTAAATAAATCCTCATAATCGAACATCCAATCAGGTCCCTTACCGACAGGTGATGTAGTATATCATCTTTGACAGTCCACATGATACCATACTTCTACACACCTAGAAGAAAAATTAAAGACACGTTTGTTAGGCGAAACATAACCAAGAAAATATCCTTCAACCGCCTTTTATCGAATTTACCCACCTCTCTTTTAAGCATAGTACAAGGACACCAAAATGGTTCAAGGAATTTTAAGTTAGGCTTACGGTTATTGAGCAACTCATAACTCATCTTCTTGAGCATTTTAACCATTAGAACATGATTAAACGTATAGCAAGCGATGTTCACAGCTTTGTTCCAGAATTGAACGGGAAGCTTTGAATCCGCCAACATTGTTCTTGCTGTTTCAATCGGTGTTAAATTCTTTCTCTCAAGTACACCATTCTGTTCTGACACATACGAAGCACTGTATTCCCTATGGATTCCTTTCCACTAATCACATTTACATTAACATGAAACATGATACGAGTATCATCAAGCTTAACTTGTGGTGGTTGTCTTTTCAATATTTGTTTAACTAAAGGAACCTTTGGTAATTGTTCCTTTGGTTAAAGGCACTTGAGACTTATTTACCCTTTATCAACATTGACGTGCAATATGACCACGTTCACCACTTGAGAAACAAGTTCTCATGTCCACAAAGGTGTGTGGTGAGTTAGAACTAGTATATGAAACATCAGGTTGAAAATATGCAACCGATACTTTAGAATAATCCAAGTGAACAGAACGTTTATTCTTATAAAAAACAAGATTTGAACAATTTGAAAAACTTTGTAAAGTATCAGTTATAGTTGAACTAACAAACTTAACAGGTTCCACAAATTTTACTTGAGGTTTTACTTTAGGCTAAGAGATTGGTTTGTTCAACAACTTGGATTTTTCAAAAGCCTTCTTAATGTCGTTTAGGCTTGATGTATCATTATGAAAGACCCTCTCAATCAACTTATGTTTGATTAAGTGCAAAGGAATATGTCTTTTTCATCGAAAACCTTATTAACACCTTTTAATAGAAAAACTCTCCCAGTTTTTACTTGACTCTCAGTCGGATTAATGAATTTCATTAAATCCGTATAAGAAATACTTGGTTTTTATGATTTCTTTTAGACCACTTTAAGCATGTTTGACCCATACATAGCTTCTTCAAATTCATGTGGTTCACAGAGAATGTGATTAGAATGAGGAATGTTCTCTTCTTTGTGTATCACCTTGGGTTCAAACACATCTTCAATGACCACACCGTCAACAGATTTAGAAAAAACTTTGTTGCTTCGAACATGAGTTTCATGAGTTGATACTTGAGAAACTGGTTTTTCTTGTTTGATTTGTTTTGGTTCTTCGTTAATGATTATTGGTTCAACAATTGCAAGAGGAACAACATTCAAAGAACTATTGATATCAACCTTTGTCCTTTCTCCCATAAGTGGATTGTTGGAATAATCATTATGAAATGGTGGAGAAACCTTAACAAATCCTATACCTTTTTTAGATCATTTCTGTTTACTAGATACTTCTATTATCTCATTTATTAAGAATGAAGTTTTTCTAAACTTTTCAAGTTTATTTTTCAACTCAAGTACCTCATTTTTGAGTTCCGTAATCTTAGTTCTCGATTTTAAGATTTCCTACAAGTGTCGATCGATAATTAACAAATTTTATGAAAGTTCAGCTTTCAGTTCATAATTACTATTCGACAGCCCCTCATTTTTAACTTTAAATATTTGTTCAAGATTAGAGTCTCACTGTGATGGCGAATCAAAAGCTAGCTTAGACTTGTATTCATCACACTAAGAACATGATGAAATCACAGATTCATTCACAACTTCAGGATTTACATTAACACATGCAACATTAGCAATATTAGGGCTAACCTCCTCGATTTTAGCCATACAAGCAAAAGAATCATGAGGCTCTTGGCTAGAAATATCATAATCAGATTCAGCTTCCGACTCATCGCATTCTTCAGTTAACTGTCTCAAACATGGCCAGTTTCGCTTGATTACTACTAGGAGAATTTCCTAATAGCCTTTGATTCAAGTCAATACCATCAGCAGTAACCAAAGCTTGTGACCCGCCAGTTTTCACTGTTGACCCTCAGAAGTCTTTTCCTTTGTTTCAGTATACTTCTTCCCAGAACTTTTGTCTTGAGTTCAGGGTCCCGAATACTCTTTCTTCGGCCTGTCACATTCTATAGCAAAGTGACCATAGTCTTGTTAGTTATAACATCGAACCTTTAACTTATTTAACCCAATCCTTTTGTTCAAAGTAGGCAAATCCTTCCCTGTTTTCTGCATAAACTTCTTCACTTTTCTCATGATTATAGCCATATTCCTCTTTAAATCCATTAGCTCCAAATCATTGTGATCAACCTGGTCATAGTCTTCATCGATCAACTCACTTGTGGCAACTTTTCCACCCATTAATTGTTTATAAGACATCATGAAAGCACTCAAGAAATCAAAATGTCGTTATGCTTCTTTCATGTTTACTTGTGGTGGTTGAGAAGCAGAAGAATTAATTGAACCAACAAATGGATTACCTTGACCCAGCAGATGAATTACTTGAACCAGAAGTCATAAAATATACATTAGGTATGAATCTCCACTTAATCTCTTGGTTGTTTTGTGAATAGAAAGCAGTAATAGGAACTGAACTGCCACTCATGGGAAGAGAACCACCATATATGGTAGGGTAGGTATGGTCTTGATTATCTTTGGATGCGTTTTGATGCCTCAAGTTATACTCCCTTTCTTTAATCTTTTGCATGAATTCTATAGCAGTAAGACCGTCATTCTTGAAGAAATTATTCTCATTTAATACCAACAAAAAAGTAGAATATGAACTTGGTAACACATTTTGACAGTGTCAATTTGATCAAATTGACTAGGTTCCATAGTCAAATTTTCCATTTCAGCAATTAAGTGGCAAAACCTAGTCAACATCTTCCCAACAGTTTCCCCTTTTAACAAACAAAAGTTTACAAACTAAAACTTGAGCATTGCTTTCTTACTCTCAATAGTGTTTACAACTTCTCATTCTCAAGTGCTGAAACAAAGCAACACAGATTTTGATACTTGCCACTTGTTGGAATATATTATTGGGTAATACATCTTCAAGGGTCTTTATTATCTTTAAATGAATTTTGACACCTCAAGTCATACTCTATTTCTTAAATCTTTTGCATAAACTCTGAAGTAGTAAGATCATCATTCTTGAAGAAATTATTCTCTTTCAATACCAACAAGAAAGTAGATTATGAACTTGGTAACACGTTCTTAATAATGTCAATTTGATCAAATCGAGTAGGTTCCATACTCAACTTTGTCATTTCAGCAATAATGTGGAAAAACCTAGTCAGAATCTCCTCAATAGTTTCTCCCTTTAGTAAACAAAAGTTTTTGAACTGAAACTTAACATCACTTTCTAACTCTCCAACGTATTACCCATACTTCTCATTCTCAAGTGCTGAAATAAAGCAACACATATTTTGATACTAGCAACTTCATGATATATTATCGTGTAATGCCATTGTCAAGGTTGAATAAGCCCTTGTTTTGATTTCCAAAGCTTTCATCTCTTCCACTAAATAAGTTTCGAAAGGTTTCTCTTCATAGATCGTAGTGGGATCACCAAGCATTGGAGGAGCATAAACTTTATCGAGACTACGAGTACAATCAGGATGTACGGATCCCAAGTGTGCTCTAAACCACAGTTTCCACTTAGCAAAATAACTCAACTTCATCAGTCTAGGACATTTGGAATGAGACCCGATTTCAGTATCTAAATGTAACATATGTTGCATGATCATGTTTGGAGAAGCTAATGCATAGAAATTAGCCATTCTTGAAATTATAGGGTTAAAATGTCAATATGAAAAGTTTTGAGTGAAAACTGCCAAAAGATGAAAGTTTTGAAAAACGAATTAGGAAAATACTTTAACGAATGAGACTGTGTTTTGGCAACGAATGAGTTTTGTCTAAGTAACGAATGTGTAACGAATGTGTAACGAATGATGTTGTTTAAACGAATGAAGTCTTAACGAATGATCAAACGAATGAAGTATATCACTAATGTGGTTTAAAATTGAACAAATGTGACACTATGTTGGAAAAATGGGTTGTTATAATAGAATGACAGTTGGAAAAACGGTTATCACTATTTACACGAAAGAGTTGTTACAACTATCGAATGTCCATTCATCCGGTAACGAATGGGCATTCAAATATTCAAATCTTCATATAATTTCCAGATTCTAACTCAGATCCGAACAACAAAACAAATTTGTAAAACTCGTCTGACTCATAACCAAAATCGATAATCAAACACTCAAGCAACTCGTCCACTCAATCTGAACCTCATCAAACTATTCCAAACCTCAAATTCCAATCCAAACATACTCAGTTTTACCAAAACCTAGTCCTAAACACACTTTGTTCCCTCCAGAATAAACAAATCCTCAATTCACTTGAATTGAATCCATCTAATACAATTAAACTCATACAAATATTCAGAAGTTGATTACGAACAACCCGAAACAAATATTTCTATCAATTATCATGATTCCAAAGGATAACTGAACGAATTTCATTCCGTACAGTTACGAAATCAATTACAATACGTTTAACAATCAATTACAGCTCAACTGATGTATATAGTCAACCTAATCGAAAATCAATTGGACAGTGGCTCTGATACAACTTGAGAAACCATAGCCTGATTGATTACAATCAACATACGATTAAGATCTAGTCGCTGATATGATTTACGGTTAGGTTACGCGTGAATTACTATAAGTCCCAAGACAAAGATCTTTCAACATGATATCAATAAACTCGTTGTTAGACGGAAACTAACAACGAATTGATTCAAGACAAACAAGAATAAAAAAAATCAACACACGATGGACTTTAAAAAACACGTTATATTAACGTCGGGTTCTTAAGCCCATAACGAGGATTACAAGATTATAAGAATATGTGACAATGTAACCCTACTCACACACATATACCGTTCTGTTAATGATTGAACACCATAATGACCTATTTACAATGTATATATATAGCACCAAACACACTATATCCTAAGCCCAAACAAAAGCCCATCGAAAACAAGTGTTTTCGGTGTTACATGCTAACTAAAACCCATGCCCAATAGATTAAGTATAAACCATCAAGCCTAGCCCAACAATCTCCCCCTTGGTTTATAGCTTGATTTTCATTCGTACTTCATCACTTCTGCATCAGCCTCTCGGTAAGCGCCTGCCCATAAAACTGTACGAATAATTGATCCCACCATAACTGTATACTCTTTTGCAGCTGGCTCCTAAAGTGGTTCAGCTATAATTTGAAATCAGTTAAGAGTCTTTATGTCTTTTTCTCCAAATTTCAAAAGTTCTTGTGGATCAACGATACGGTACTGACCCTTCCTTAGCCATATAATCACTGTAGCAGTCTCACCATCATAAGTCCAAAACATCATCTCATCAAGAGCACCATTAGGAAATCTCATGGTAATCGGAATTGACTTCACTTTGGCATTTGGAGGCCATAAAACGTCCATCATCGGCTTGTTAGTGTAAGGATCACGAACCCCCTCGCTTTCTTAACAAAGGAATCAATAGTGGGCATATCGGGAAATCCTTTCTCCACGTGTTTGCTTAAAAAGTTTCAGAACCTAGTAGCCTTTGGTTTATAATTTAGGTTGTGGAAAGGAGCTTGTATCAAATCATTTAATCAACTTTCACCCATGACCAAAATCCTTCATCTTTTTATGATATTCCATATTCCCAGACTTGCGCTTGACCCACCACATCTCTTTGTCGAAAGACAAAACATTCTGATCGAAAGACAAAACATTCTTGGAGTTTTTCATAAACATCTTCTTTCTTATTCTTTTGACTTGCTCAGCGGTCTTAGGTGGAATAGTTAAGTATTTCTCGAGTTGCGCGGAAGTATCAATATTTGAAGCAGGACACAAACTGAAACCACTCATACCAGACACATCAGAAGCACCTTGCTCACCACCAACAATTTCTCCAAACTGTTTAATGAGTTTTTGTTGTAGATCAAAGAACATAGCAGTAATACCACCCATTCTAGATTGAAGTTCTTAAATCTTGGAGTCTTTGTTGGTGTTGCTGGCTTCAAGCTCTTGAATACAGACATCTCTAACCACAGAGTCTTGTTTGAGTTCCAAGAACCTGCGTTGTAAAGCATGTGCATCAATAGGTTCGGGTTCTAAAGCAATCTCTTTACCCTTGTCTTGCAAGAAGTTATCTTGCATAGAGAGAATGTGGGAAATCTTCTCAGTAGCCCTCGAGCTTCCTTGACCCACTGGATCGAATGACCCGGGGGGTTTAGTAGTTGACTGGATATGAATTTTAAATTCAAACTCTAGTAGTATGTCATCATCATCTAGATCTCGATTGTGTTGGGCTTGAATAAATTGGCCTTGTACAGATTGAGTCTTAACAATAGGCTCAGTTGGTGTTGGTTGAACGATTGGCACAAAATCACTTGTTAGCACACCAGGTCTTGGATCTTTCTTTCGACGTTTGCGTGGGATAAGATTGGTGGCTGGATCATTCTCAACATCATCATCATTTGTCACAGTTGCTGATTAAGGAGATTTCAACACAGTTGACTGGAGCTTCTCTTTGAAAGTCTCGAACACTTCAATCTGTTTGGTGGTAGGTACAGATTGTTGCACTTGTTCTTGGTAATCTGTTTCCAAAGGATGAGATGGAGAACTGCCAGACTCATCATTAGATATAGTTTCAAAGGTAGTGAAAGGCCTTTGAACAGGAACAGAGTGTTCCTCAGCAACTATAGCAGCATCAGCTTCTTCAGTCTTAGCAAATTTACCAAATTTTACCAGTGGATGAAGTCCTTGATAGAGACTTTGGTCTCTTTCCTTGACTGCTTCATTAGGGAAATTGTATTCGGACCCATGGCTTTCAGATCAAGCATCTCCACAGATCGATACAGCTCAGGATAGTGAGAATCAAAGATCATCTGTATAAACCTTTGATACATCAGAAACATCTCCTTTTTCTTCCCCATCAGGTTGCTTATCATCTCTTAGAACACAAAATTTGAGTAGTTGTAGTTCCAGTCCATGATAAAAGCAACAACAACCGACATTTGAGTGTGACTGATCTCATCAGAGGCCCCTTTCTTCCTGTTAGTGCACGGTTTGTCGTCTCGAGTCTTTGTAATGGTTTTTGTAATTTATTATTATTTTTAATGTAAAAGGGCATTTTAGTAATTAAGTCCCATACCTTATATTATGGCTCATTCGTTAAGGATGATTAACTAATGAGGCCATTCATTGTTGTTTATGGTTCATTCGTTAACGATGCTTAACAAATGAACCTTAATCATTATAGTTATATGTCCATTTTGTTAAGGATGTTTAACGAATGGACCTTAGTGATTATTTATTGTGTCCATTCATCATGGAGTGTTGACTAATGGGGTATAGCGAATGAATTATTCGCTATACCATTTGGTATCTTATGTAATAAAGATGAATGAAGGCCATTCGTTACAGGATGTGTAATGAATGACATTCGTCTTCTATATATAGGCTGTTATGCCTAAGTTTAATTTAAGTGTTCTTAAAGTATTTTACTCCCTTGCCGTTACTCTGCCAAATTGTCTACTTAACACTTCGTTAATATATTAATCATAAACGTATATCACATAACTAGATCCTTGGTTCAATTTTTATGACGAGACCGATCGATTGAAGCTCAATTGTGTGTGTTCGACAAGTGGTATCAGAGCATTAATCCAGGGTTAGATTACATTTCTGTTAAAGTAATCGATATGAATTAAAGGTTTATTCATTGTTTAATTGTTAAATTAAGATCTGATTCTTTGTTTTTCAATTTTCATTGAATTAGAATATTGGAATGATGATTTGATATTGAATTGAGTGTGTTTGGATTCGGATATGGTATTGAAAGGGTTACTGGTATTGGATTGGATAATTGATTGAGTTTGGTATGGTTTCATGGTGATTTTGGGTATTGTATGGAACAAAGCATTTCTGTTTGTTGAATTATCAATTTTGGACTAAGTTTGGTATGTTAATAGATGTTTGGAATGGTTTGGGTTTGACCACGTGATCAGGACGAATCTTTTAAGCTATAATTTGTGTGTTTTGGTTCAGTTTTGAGGGATTTATCCATAAGTTTCGATACGTTTGGATTGGTGTTTAAATATGGAAATTTTCCAGAACTGGAAATTGGTTTGAAGGTTTGAAGATACACATGTTCATTCATTATGATGAACTTGATCATTCTATAAATGTGTATTTTTCATTCGTTGTTAAAGTATTACTGATTAGTGTCACGTGTCAAGTTTGTTACAAGAGAATAACAAACTCATTCGTTATTGTAGCTGATTCGCTATTAGCTATTCGTTATTGAAAGTTCATTCACCCTCACTCATTCATCAACAATTCGTCAACTATTTGTCACTCATTCGTCAACTATTTGTCACTCATTCGCCAACCCATTTGTCACTCATTTGTCAATCATTCGGTAAGCTTGTTGAGTCAATAATTTGACTTAAAATGACTTAAGGAAGATTAAGGGAAATTGGAATCTTCTCAACACTCCTTTAAAATGGCTAAGTATGGAAATCGAGCACACTTGGACATCAGAGCAGGGTTTTACTTGTCCTAGCAAGGTATTTTGCCTATCGGGCAAGGTTATCTTCTTGAAGTCTTCTTAAGTGATGATCCGAGCAGGGTTCACTTTGTCTAGCAAAGGTGTTCTTCAAGTCGAGCATAGTTTGCTTACTATCAAACCCTTGACTAAACCAATCTTTTGAAGCCAAGTACTTGGAAGATCTAGCAAGGTTTGATAAATAAAAAGTAGTCCGAGCATGCTTGTTGAAAGTGATCAAGAAATATTCAAAGTACTTTCTCCAGCAAGGTTCAACTCCTAGCAAGCTACAGTGCTACCAGCACAGTTCAAATAGTGTTACCAGCACACTTTTGTTTGCTTAATAAATTATTATTTAACAAAGAGTTGAATGGATTCATGAAGAACAGCTTGCTCGTAAGATCATATCAAGCAAAGTTTTCTATGGTCAAGAAGATTGAAGTCTGCTAGGTGAGTATTTTCTTTGGAAAATACTCTAAGTAAAGTCTACCCGGAGAACTGTTCACCAGCACACTTCAAGGTTACCATGTCTACTCGTAGAAGACAAAGAGCACAAAGTTTGCCAGAAGACCTGTTTTTACACTTAGAATGTTTTTGAATATGTAATATGATTATGTACCAATCATTAGGATTTCTAGAAGGAATGACAGTTGTCAGGTGGTGGCAGGCCTATAAATAGAATAATTTAGGGCACGCCTAAAGGACACAAGAGACACGAATTTGCCACTTTACACTTTTCAGACCTAATCGAATATTCCTGATTAAGTGTGACGGCTGTCCTAGGATTAGTAGGGATAAACATTCCTTACAAGAAACCCTAATCGATTTACATTTGTATGAAACATTTTCATAAATGGAAATATTTTGAGTTATTGTTTGTGTTTCTTACATTTAATAGTCTTTAAGCAACAAATAGTGTTTGTTAGTGATTCCACTGTTAACAAACATCTATTCTTACCCTAAATAGCAAAGTCACCAACCATCTTGTCGACACAGTTTCTGTGTGGGTTGTGACATTTATTGTGTTTTTGAGTGATCGATTTACGGGACCGGCAAGTGGTATTAGAGCTTGTTTGCTGCTGTTTTAGGTGAAGAATCGTTGCTTATTATTGATTGATTGAAGATGAAGAATGACGTGAGCTAAGTACTGTTCCATTGATTTCTGATGTCAGCAACTCTGTTCATTGTTATTCTTCCAGATCTGCAAATTTTGGTGTCTTCTTTCACTTATTTTTACTTAAAGCTTGTATTTTTATTACCAGGTCTTGGTCCAAACGAATCAGAAACATCAGATCTGAAGAATTACCTCTCAGATCTGATTGATTTTCAAATTTGATCTTTGACTTTGTTTTTAAGTTTTACCTATTTTTCTTTAAAATCATTTTATAAAATACCAAAACTATGTCTTGTTTTGAAGAGCAAGAGGTTTCCACTAACAAAATTCCTAGATTGTACGGACAGGAAAATTTCACTGAATGGAAGGTATTGTTCGAGGCTGTTGTGTGCTATAATGACGTTGATATGTGGAACTCAATCAAGAATGGTCCGCATGTAGCTGATGGTGCAAATCCTAACATTACTGTGCGTGATAGAATGAGGAAGGTGTATGACAGGGCTCTAGCTATGATCAAGATGGGTCTGTCTTGGGAGATTTTAACCAAGGTTGCACATCATACAACAGCTAAAGCTATGTATGATGCAATCCTTGAGATGTTTGAAGGGAATTCTGAGCTGAAGAACATCAAGAAACAAAGACTCAAGCAACATCTTGAGAGATTCAATTACAAGGATGGAGAAAGACCGAAATCAATTCTTGATAGATTTCTAGCTATTGTGAATGACCTAAGAACCACTTATTATGTAATAACAGACTTTGATTTGAACACTAAGTTACTGACTTCAATGCCAAAGGAGTGGTATACAACTAGCAAATTCATCATTCAAAAACCAAATTTTGAATAACTCAAGTTGGATGATGTAGTTTGCTTTCTACAAGCTGTTGAGATAGAGATGATTGAGAAGGAAATGATAAAGGAAGGGAAGCCATGTTTCCAGGTGTTCAATGCTCTAATTGCACCTATGGGAAGCTTGTCCACCAAAAACCAACAACAGATTCCCATCATAGAGGAACCAACTGAACATGGTGTTGATACACCTAAAGCATTTGTTGGTGGTAGTACAAGTAACCAAGGAAACCAGTCAAGGTTCAATGTCCAACTCATAGATGACAATGACTCTGGCTCCATGGCAAGTGGACATTCACCTTATTCTGGTGGAAAGAATGGTCAAGGAAGTGAAACTCAAGCATCGTTCTCTATGTTTACAGAGTCTTACAATGCATTTGTAGCCAAAAAAATGATCCACACAAGTATCATTCAAGATGATTTAGAACAGATTGATGCTGATGATCTTGAAGATATAGACTTGAAGTGGCAGGCTGCAATGCTTGCACTCAGAAGCAAGAGGCTGTTTAACAGGACTGGAAGATCTCTAGTGTCTGGTCCAAATGAGAGGATTGGATTTGATAAGTCCAAGGCAATATGTTACAATTGCCAATAACAAGGACACTTTGCTAGAGAATGCAACCAACCTAGAAACCTTTAAATGAATCAGTACCAAAATCAACAGCCAAGAAATCATTTACAATATCAGCAGAACCAGCCAAGAAACAACAACTACAACAACAACCCCAACAATTTCAACAACTATCAACAGCCACAAACGGATAATCAGCAAGTTGTGCCGCAGAACCAAAACTACCTAAGAAACCAACACCCTAAAACTGCTCCAAATAACCCAAATAGAAACAATCAAAACCAACCCAGAAACCGAGGAAATGTATCACTTGTTGCACAACAAGAAGGGAATTTTGATTGGAGTGATCATGCAGATGACATCACAAAGGCTAATGTTGCATTGATGGCAAAGATTGAAAATGAGGCTGAATCTTCTTCTTCACAGGTACCTTCAACCTCTACAACTGATTTATTTGAAACAACTGATGCACTGAATGTGAAAGTAGGTAAGTTGGAGAGTGAATGCTTTAGAAAACAAAGCATAATTAATGGGTATCAAGCAAGTGATTTAATAAATGAAGAGAAGATAAGAAGCCTTGAAGATGATTGTGTGAGCAGTTATAGAACTCAGTCAAGATATGTGACTAAAATCGATGGTCTATAGAAAATGATTGTTGAATAAAAGGTGAAGAATACTAAGCTACAAGTGGAGAATGAGTTTCTAAAGAACTTAGTATCTACTAGAAACATTTGTGGTATCTTGAATCAAGTAAAAGAGGAAGATAAATACAAAGCTGTTCCACCACCATTCAACAACAATTATTTATCAAAGGTTGACAAAGAAAAAATAGAGGGATATCTTCAACAGTTTAGAGATGTCTTTCAAGACAAAGAAGAATTCATTGACATTTATAAGATGGTTGAAGTGAGTAAAGAGGGAGAGTTTATTGTAAAGGAAGAAATTAGAGATGACAAGTCAATTGGTGTGCAAGTCTCTGAGGATGACTTTGATGATGATGATCTGAATGTGGATGACTTAAGTGACTTAAGTGATCAGATCACAGATGAAGAGATTCAAGCTGCAGAGAGAAGCAGAAGACAGAAGAAACCTGATACAATTGACAAACTCCCTTTGCTGCCACCTATGACACCAAAAATGAAGAAACTAAATGAAAGAATGAAAAGAGAACATGTGTCTTTTGACATATGTGGAAGGTCAAAGGTGAGTTATAATGTTGTTAGGCCACCAAGCAAAGAAGTTTTGAAAAAGATAAGTGACAACAACAAGAAAAAGGTCACTGAAACAGTTGTTGGTGACAACTTCATTCCAGTATACCCTATTTTCTAAAGCCATGAACTACTTGATATTGGGGAAGTTGAAACTACGGAAGTATGAGAAGAGGCAGTCAAGGCATAAGGGAAGCCTAGATGAAGAGCCTATGAATATGAAAAAAAATCATTTTTTGTCAAGAGCAAGACTGAAAGACAAGATATCAAGATTGAAGAGTTTGTTCCCTTTCCAATTAATTTTGATGGATTGAAGACTCAGAAAACACTTAGAATTAAACCACCTAAACCAAGTGAGAGATTCAAGAAAGGGAATGCTCATGAAAGTTTCAAAGGAAAGGTGTGGTGTAAAATATGTGATGAATATGGCCACCATACTGATTCTTGCAATGAAAGGTTCAACTTCAAACCTTTTCATGTTCCCAATGAGACAAATTTTTGTCAAAAGCTTTACAAACAGAAGTATGATGAATAATTGGGAAAAGGAAAAGTGTGTGAAAAAGAAAATGTGAGCAAAATTGATTAGAAAGTTGACAACAGTGTTAAGAAGGATGGGAAAAATGAAAACATACCAAAGAAAAATGTGGCTGAACAAGTCAAAAGAAGCACATCTCCCAAGAAATCTGAAACTGTTATCAAGAAGAACTTTCAACCTTTGAGAATTATCCCTAATCAAGATTCAAAATCAGTTAAGTCTGATGATTCTCAAAATTTACCAAACAATGAAAAGAAAAGAAACAAAGTTGTCTTTTCAAGAAAGAAACCAACTGAATTAACTGGTGATGAAAAGTTTCTTTTGAAACATGGATTTAAACCTTAAGGATTTCTTTGGAAACCAAAATTTAAGGTTCAGGAGAAAAAGGAATTTGATGTGAGAGATTACTCAAGCACAAAGGACTATGTTGTTCAAGACTGTCAAAGCATAATACCTTGTGTGCAAAGTCCAGCAGAAAGTGGCTATTAAACAGACAAATCTGAAGATTGTGAAGTTGTACATGAAGATCCTAAGCCCATTCCTCTGACAACCAATGCATCCATTGTTATTGATTCTGATGATTTGCAAGTTGAATCAGCTTGCAGTTCATCATCTAACTAATTACTCTGTTTGATATGTGCAGGAGGTCACTTGTTAACTATGAAGAGAAGTTTGAGGGTCCAGTAGCATTTGATAGTGACGAAAATGGTGGAAAAATAGTTAGAAAAGGTATCTTGACTAATGGAAATGTCACATTTGACAATGTCTTCTATGTGGAGGGTCTACAGTAAAACCTTTTGAGCATATCACAGATGTGTGATAAGGGTTATAAGGTTGGTTTTGATGACTCACACTGTTTCATCTTAAGACCTGAATTTGTAATCTCGCCTGATATGATTATGATGATGGCCCCAAGGAATGGCAATTTATATGAACTTAACATGAAAGATGCTATTTCAAGGGGTGGTACATGTTTTGTTTCAAAAGCCACTGGAAATGAGTCAAAATTATGGCATCAAAAGCTGTGTCATGTCAATCTCAAGAATATGAACAAACTTGTTAAGGGGTGAGCATGTAATTGGTTTACCCACTAGGGAGTTCAAGTTGGATGAAAAATGTGTCTCATGTCAAAAGGGAAAGCAGCACAAGTCTTCACACAAGACTAAACTCATCAACACAATTGATAAAGTGCTTGAGATGCTTCACATGGATCTCTCTGGTCCTGTGAGTGTACCTAGCATTGGGAAGAAAAGATACTGTCTTGTGATCATTGATGATTTCTCAAGATAAACTTGGGTTTATTTTCTAAGGACAAAAGATGAGACTGCTGGGTTGATTATGATTTGTGTAACCAGGATTGAGAATCAACTGGATTCAAGGGTTAAAGTAACGAGAAGTGACAATGGTACCGAGTTCAAGAATGGAATTATGGAAGAATTCTGCAATTCAAAAGGAATATTTCAACAATTCTCAGCTCCTAAAACTCCTGAACAAAATGGTGTTGCAGAAAGAATGAACATAATACTCATTGAAGCTGCAAGAACCATGCTAGTAGATGCTTATCTACCTGTTACTTTTGGGTAGAAGCCATTAACACAGCCTGCTATGTTCAGAACAGGGTACTTCTCAATAAAGTCAAGACAAGACTCCTTATGAAATCTTGTTTAAAAGAAAGCCCAACATCAAGTTTCTCAAGCCATTTGGATGCAAATGTTCACTTTTGAACCCCAAGGATTATTTAAACAAATTTCAAGCAAAATCCTTGGATTGCTTCTTTGTTGGCTACTCTACACACTCAAAGGCCTACAGAGTATATGTGAAAGATCATTTGAGTGTGATTGAATCCTCTAATGTAATCTTTAATGAAAATAAATTCAACATAGTTGATGGTGCAACATGGATGTTTGATCTTGAGAAATTGATCAAGTCTTTCAAGATCTATCCTGAAGACTTTGATGAATCATTTTACAAGACCAGTGTGATTGAAGAGACAAATCAGAAAACATTGGATTTGGAAAAGCTATGGAACAAGGTTCCATGTAAAGAAAGTGAATATACATTCATAAAGGATCCCTCAAGTGCAAATGTTGACCAAGTTCAAGACAATGATCAAGAGCAAAATCAAAGTCCAGAACAAAGATCAAGCAAATATTGATCAAGACAATCAAGTAGTGCAAGATGATCAAGTTCAAAATGGGAAAGATCCAAGCAACCAAACTGGTGAAGAAGAAACTATCACAGGGACAAGGTTTCAAGATTTATCTGATAGATTAGATTTGGGAAACAATGGTGCATCTACCTCAATACAGAACAATGAGGAAGCACCTAAAGTTGATAATACAACAACTGATTTGGTCATTGATGAACCAAACTCAATGAATTAAATCTTGGCACTACTATGTCTACAGATATGACAGTTCAAACCTCTTATGTTGAAAAGAATCATCCTTCTAAGAACATCATTGGAGACATAAATGAAAGAGTTATAAGAAGTTATTCTGAATATGCAAACATTTGTTTGTACTCCTGTTTTCTATCCCAAATAGAACCTAAGAACATTGTTCAAGCATTGAAGGATAACATTTAGGTAGAGGCCATGCAAGAGGAGTTAGCTCAATTCAAAGATCTACATGTTTGGGAACTTGTAGACAGACCAAGAAACAGATATGCAATTGGAACCAAATGGGATTTCAGGAATAAAAGGGATGAAATAGGTATTGTGATTAAGAACAAAGCTAGACTTGTTGCATTGAGATGCCTACAAGAACACGTGATTGACCTTGAGGAAGTCTTTGCACCAGTTGCAAGACTTGAACCAATAAGAATTTTCTTAGCTTATGCTGCCTCAAAGAATATAAAGGTATTCCAACTTAATGTCAAATCTGCATTCTTAAATGGAAAAATTGAAGAGGAGGTGTATGCGACTCAACCACCAGGATTTGAGGACCCTGTGTATCCTAACAAGGTGTATAAGTTAAAAAAAGCCTTATATGGACTGCATCAAGCTCCAAGAGCTTGATATGATGAGTTATCAAATCACCTACTTGAAAATGGTTTCCAAATGGGAGCTATTTACAAGACCCTCTTTTACAAAAAAAAAAGAAGAGATTTGCTACTGTTACAAGTTTATTTGGATGGCATTATTTTTAGGTCAACCAATGAACATATGTGTATGGAGTTTGAAGAGGTTATGAAATATAGTATGAGCTCAATGGGAGAAATGAACTTTTTCCTTGGATTGCAAGTTCAACAGAAGACTGATGGGATTTTCATATACCAATCTAAGTATGTGCATGACATACTAGACAGAAAATATGACAGCTGATGAAAAGGGGGAGCCAGTGGATAAACATGAATACAAATAAAAAATTGGATCTCTGATGTATCTGACTGCTTCAAGACCAGGTATCATGTTTGCTGTGTGTGTCTGTGCAAGATTCCAGTCAAGTCCTGAAGTTTCTCACATGAATGCAGTCAAGAGGATCTTTAGATATTTGAAAGGAAAAATCTGATTTGGGAATTTGGTATCCAAATAACCAATCCTTTGATCTGATTGCCTTAACAGATAGTGACTATGATGGATGCAATATGAGTAGGAAGTCTATCTCTGAAGGTTGTCAATTTTTGGGTGACAAATTGGTGTCATGGCAATGCAGGAAGCAGACCACAGTGTTAATCTCAACCACAGTGCACAAGTCCTCTGGATTCAGAATCAGATGCTGAATTATGGTCTGAATTTCTTAAACACCCCTATTTACATTGATAATACTGCTGCATCTTTTATTGTTAAGAATCCTGTACAACATTCCAAGACTAAGCACATTGAAATCAGAAATCATTTTATAAGGGATTGTAGTGAAAAGGGTTTAATTGAAGTGAAAAGAGTTTTTACAAGTGAGAATTTTGCTGACCTATTCATAAAACAACTTGACAGAACCAGGTTCAACTTTCTTCTGAAAGCCCTGGGGATGATCAACTCCAATGAAGTCTGATTCATGATGTGTGCTTGTTGAACAAACTGACTATCTTCTCAAAGTCTCAATGGATGTTGTGTGTATGTGTTTGAATATGATACTTTTGATGTTAACTGATATGTTCTTAATTGACTATCTATGCAAATTAGGTATCTTTGATGCTTATGATTGTGTATCAGTTGACTTGTAGGATGTCCTGATAAGTATTCTAAATTGTCATACTTGATTATATGCTTATCTGATGTCATTATTGAGTGTATGAATATGTATGTAATCTGATATGATGATGTTGCTAGGATTTGTTAGACTATGCTTTCTGAGAAGTCTGCTTGATTCTGATAATATCATTTATGGTTAAGATTTGAATATGTTGCTTGTCTTTGTGTCAAAATGTGTTTTTGTTTCAAAATGTTATGCTAAAATGAAAACTGTTAAGAAAATTTTTGATCAAAACAATTTTTGATGAAACAGAGCAAGTTGTTTATGGTGAAGAGATATCATAATACTATTCAGTTCAAAGCTTTAAAGAAGCTTAAAAGAAAAGTCTCAAAAGAATTACTTTTTCTTAAAATTATGTTGTTTGCCCAAGTCAGAGGAGCATATACTTGTCTATGTTTGGTCCTGTCATCTATTTATAGATTTAAAGGATAACCATTAATCCAAAGACTGAAAGCATTCGGGGCAATTGTAATTGATTCTTTCACTTAAAATTATGCCATTGACTCTAAGCCAAAAGGACATGTATTTATTTATGAGTTTGGTCCTGCTGACTACATGTAGACAGATAGGATAGCCATTAACCTGGAAGCTAAGAGTACTTGAGGTGACTGAATCTGTTAAAATGGGAAATGATAGTACATTGGCTACTTAGAAAATCATATGGATTTAATAGGCTAAAAGAGGCACTTAGTACAGTCATTAACATGTATGGTTGCTCTCTCATGATGTGTAAAATCTAAGGTGATATAAACATAATGAAAATGCTAATATTTATGTGGAGACATAGTTGTCTTTGCATGTCTCAATATACATCTCTCAGAATGATAGGGAGAAAAGTGATTACCCAGTCATACACGAGCCTGTTGCTGTTTGTTCAAACCAAAAATGAAATATCTTTATATATGACAAAGAACAAGCATGAGAAAATTTGAGAAAAATGTCAAAAACAAGAATAAATCAACCAAAGGTTGATATATGTTTTAAATATTTTATCGAACAAAGAGGGTTTTTAACTAGAACTACAGAGATGATGGCATAATCTGTCTCATCTTAAATGAAAGGCATGTAATCCGGATGACATTTTTGTCCAGTGTTCAACCTCTATAAGTTTGAAATAAAAAATACAAAAATATTCAATAAGTTCTGTCATACAAAAACAAAATTTTGACCAAATATCAGGAGGTTGAAGTCAAATTTTGGTGTTCTGGGGAAAGCCAAATAAGCTTTGAGAAGAGATATGAGGCATCATAGCACAGTGTTGACCATTTTTGTATTATGACTTAATTGAACCTTAACTATATCACCAAAGAAATGAAATTCATGCTAAGTTTAAACCTGCTGTTAACCTGTCCATACTGTCATAATAATGCTGAGAATGAAGTATTGAGAAAGCTACCTAGTCAATATGATCCCATTCTTGAGATCTTTTCATAAAAAGATTAAAAATGTTTTGCAAGGAAACATAACTGAAATTTGATCTCTAAATACACCATTTGCTCTTAAACAATGATCTTTAATGAAAAAAATACGTTTGATAATTGGTTTAAGTCAAAAAGAGTTGCATTTTACCTCAAAAGGTTTGAATATGTATTTTCGAGTAAGGTTTGATGATTCATAACCTTTTCGAGCATACTTAGACATTTTGGTCTAAGTTTATCCTTATCGAGCATACTTCAAATTTTTACACTTTTCGGGTAGAGTTTACTACTTAACTTGAAATTTTAACCTTCCGAGCATGCTTGATATTTGATTATGTCTGAATATGATATTTACTAGCAAGCTATTTGATATATATGATTGTACTAGCAAGCTTTATTGATTTCTGAACTTTCTAGGACACTAAATTGTTTTCTAGGTTGTTGTAAGTCAGTCTAGCAAGCTTTGTAATTGAACATCTTATTTCCAGCAAGCTTTAATGATTTTAGACTATCTAGCACACTTATGAGATTGTTTAACTATTTAAATTCATTCTAGCAAGCTTTGTGGTTTTGAGTGTGTCCTTGAATTTGTTTCATTATGAGCAAGTAAATTTAAAATTCTTGCACATTTGATGATTATCTGAAATTGAATACGTTTCTTTGAAATTACAAGTGTTTTCGGGCAAACCTAGTTTCCCGGGCACACTTTATGTTTCGATCACACTTTGAAATACTCAAGTGTTCTCTTAACATACTTGGTAATTATTCAAATTTTTTTACTTTTCGAGTACACTTTGTGTCTAGAACTCACATCTAACACACTTTGCTTATTCAACAGTGTCTCAAGCATACTATGTATAACAGTTTACTTGGCTGATTATTTGTTAACTGTTTATACATTTTCGGGTAAGGTTTAAGTTTATCAAACATTCGAGCAAGGTTGACAATTAGGAATATGTCTAAGATATTATTTTGGGATTCTTAATTGATTCCTAGCAAGGTTGCCTATTTGATGATGTATAGTTGATTATTAGACTTGTGATTTATTTTTCGAGCAATCTTGTATTTCGAGTAAGCTTCCTTCATTTTACTTAGATTCATATCTAAAATACTTTATGTTCTGAAATAACTCTGAAACGAGCAAGCTTTGAGAAAGTGGAATATGCCTAGCGCACTTTGTAAAAACTGACTTTTCCGAGCAAGGTTTGCTAAATGAACTTTATCGAGCAAGGTTTTAAAATGTGAATATATTTAATGGATAATGTTACTATTTGACAGCTATTAACTCACTACATGACAAAATGCATTTAAAACCCACTTTCAAAAAGGTATTAAAGAGGGAGTTAGTGAATTTTTCATCACTCTCACTCCTCTCTCCTTGCACACTTGCTTTCGTTTCAGACACCCAACCGACTTATCGCATTCATCAAAACTCCTAACCCTAGTTTGTCAGCCCACACAATCCGACTCGGTAAGCATCAATTAAGTGTTTTTCGACCACGATTGCGTAATAATGGGATTTGATTATTCATTTTTATTAACTCTTTGTTTCTTGTGTAGGTTATCAATTTGTCGAATATCAGGTTCAAAAGAAATTTCTTTACTCTTTCTTCAAATTATAACCTAAATCGTTCAAAGCTATGTACTTTATGACTAATATCTACTTTGAATATGTTGTTTTTGTTTGCGTATTCAGATATGGCTGATGCAGATGAACCACGATATCTGTTCGAACATAAGAACAACATGTGTAACACCCTTGGCAAACACAAAATCGTCCCACTCTTAGGAAAATCCCACTTCGCCCATGGACAAGAAAGGTCCTTGGTTCATAAGTAATGTCCTGCCTAACATCACCAAAGCGTTTTGGGCTTAGTTGGCTGTGGAGCACATGAAAACTCTACGGTTAAGCGCGCTTAGGTGGAAGTAGTACTAGGATGGGTGACCACCTGGGAAGTCTCTACCTGGAAAACCAAAAACAAAGTCGTGAGTTCCCGGATGGGCAACCCATCAGTGGCAAAGCGGACAATATAGGTGCTACAAGAGGCCGGGATGTTACAGGTGGTATCAGATCCACTCCTGTGCCGTTCAAGATGATGGGACACGCCTCATCGAGGATGATGAGTCCAAAGGGGGGTTTTTGTAACGCCCTTGGCAAACACAAGATCGTCCCACTCTTAGGCAAATCCCACATCGTCCGTGGACAAGAAAGATCCTTGGTTCATAAGTAATGTCCTGCCTCTTAACATCACCAACGCGTTTTGGGCTTAGTTGGCTGTGGAGCACATGAAAACTCCACGGTTAAGCGCGCTTAGGTGGAAGTAGTACTAGGATGGGTGACCACCTTGGAATTCTCTACCTGGGCAACCAAAAACAAAGCCGTGAGTTCCCGGATGGGTTAGGTGGCAAAGCGGACAATATAGGTGGTACGAGAAGCCGGGATGTTACTGGTGGTATCAGATCCACTCCTGTGTCGTTCAAGATGATGGGACACGCCTCATCGAGAATGATGAGTCCAATGGGGGGTTTTTTGTAACATCCTTGGCAAACACAAGATCGTCCCCCTCTTAGGCAAATCCCACATCGTCCGTGGACAATAGAGATCCTTGGTTCATAAGTAATGTCCTGCCACTTAGCATCACCAACGCGTTTTGGGCTTAGTTGGCTGTGGAGCACATGAAAACTCCACGGTTAAGCGCGCTTAGGTGGAAGTAGTACTAGGATGGGAGACCACCTTGGAAGTCTCTACCAGGGCCACGAAAAACAAAGCCGTGAGTTCCCGGATAGGCAACCCATCGTTCGCAAAGCAGACAATATTGGTGGTATGAGAGGCCCGGATGTTACAGGTGGTATCAGATCCACTCCTGTGCCGTTCGGGATGATGGGACACGCCTCATCGAGGACGATGAGTCCAAAGGGGGGTTGTTTGTAACACCCTTGGCAAAAACAAGATCGTCTCATTCTTAGGCAAATCCCACATCGTCCGTGGACAAGAGAGATCCTTGGTTCATAAGTAACATCACCAATGCGTTTTGGGCTTAGTTGGTTGTGGAGCACATGAAAACTCCATGGTTAAGCGTGCTTAGGTTGAAGTAGTACTAGGATGGATGACCACATGGGAAGTCTCTACATGGGCAACCAAAAACAAAGCCGTGAGTTCCCGGATGGGCAACCCGTCGGTGGAAAAGCGGACAATATTGGTGGTACGAGAGGCCGGGATGTTACAACATGTGTGCTTTATTACAAGTTACTCCTGAAAATGAGGATGTGGCTCTGATGATACGATGGTTGCATTGGTCAAATATAAGCTTTGCCTTGACTGAGTGCCCGGTGATATACAGAAATCATTTACTTGATATTTGGCGCTCAGCAAGATTATATGATGATGTGAACGGTAGACAGATAGATGCTACCGTGGCAAGGCAGGAGATATGAATTACTGAAAGACTCCTCAAAAGATGCCTGCAATTACATGATGATGATCACAATCCAATTCACTTTACAACAGATCATCTGCTGAAAATATTTGTGCAGACTATGGGATATCAGGGGACAGTGCACGAAGGACAATTCCAAAAGGGAATGTTCTCTAATCTATACGGATTCTTAATACACCACATTATTCAGGGCTTTGCCCCTAGGAAGGGTTCTTAGACTCTCATGAGTCGGGATTTGGCTAATGCAATAGTTGCAATTGTCTATGATTTGCCATTCAACTTTTCCAAGATGATTTTTGAAGGAAGTGTGAGCATACTGAAGAAGTCTAACAAAGACAAGTTTCTAGCCTATCCCAGATTTCTGCAGATAATCTTCAACCACGAGTTGGAAGATCTACCCATAATGGGTACAACACATGTGTTGCAAAATCCCAATAATTACAAACGGATTGCGAATCTGGGCAGCACTAGCAGATTCAATCCAAACACTGAATTTGATATTTTACCATGGTTAGTGAACCATGATGCTCAGATTATGTCAGTACCTGAGTTAACCTCAGAGGAGGAGGATGATGAGAGTGATGACAGTAATGATGGAGGAGATGATGCAGATGGTAATGAATGAGGAAGAGAAGGAGTAGTTATTACTGATGTACGTGATCAGGGGGAGTCTCAACCAATACCAACACCACCAACCACACCTTTAGCCACACCACCTCACTCACCATCACCACATGACCAATCCCCACCTCAAACCCCATCTACCCATACCCAAAACCCACCCCAAACCTATGACCATGAACCTTACATTCCAAAAACCATCCATATACACTTACAAAACTTCCCACCAATACCAACCCAATCACCAACAACTTCCTACCTATTACCAAACCTTAAACCAACCCATAACCCAAACCACATTCCAACCCATCCAATCCACCATACCTATCCAATCCACACTTGACCCATTACCACAAACCCATACCACAGAACCACCCATCAACCCTACACCTGAGCCTTTCTCTACTTCACCACCACACACCCCTCCCTCTAATGACTTTTTGCTACAAAGAAATTTTGATTTGATATATGAGAACATTGATTTGAAACGAGAAAATACGAAATTGAAAGAGGAGAATGATGACTTGAAAGCTTAGTTGGCCCAAGCACTATCAAAGATTCAAACCCTGGAGCAGGAGGTTGAGAAGACCTCAGCTGCCCCAAAACAAGGGGAGAATATTCCAATTAATGAGGCAACTGGTGCTAATGATGATAAGGAGATGGCTGAGGTTGAGACTGCAGTTGCTACTGATGATTTGAAAAGTATATTGAATGCATATGATAGTGATGAAGATAGTAGTGACAGAATGATTCTTAATGAAGATTATGATGGTGGTAGATCTAGTGATGATGAACAGAACTATAATGTGAACAATGAAGTGTTGAACACTGTGACTGAAGATGTTGAGGATGATTTGTTAAGGAAAGAAAAAGAGACTGTGGATGAGATGGTACAAAATATTGATAATATGGCAACAACTGATGTTGCTACTGATGTTGTAATAGAGGAAGAAGCTGCAACTAAGGAACCAATTCACATTGAACCAGAAACTCAAGAAGAGGGTTCCAAGAAGGTTGTGCATGATGAAAAGATGAAGGAGTTGTCGGAGGATATTGATAACTTTCCCCCAGAAACAGAAGAGGAAAAGAGAAGAAGATTAGAAAAGGGGAAAGCTATTGCTGCTGATGATGAGGAGGATGAGCCTGTTAAGGCAAATGTTGATGAAGAGGAAGAAGATGAAAATGCTGCTGCTGCCAGAAGGCTGGAACAAGTGTTGAAAGAAACAAGGGAGAAGGAATTCATTGCCCAAACCCTAACTGCTGAAGAGCTGGCAGAGTAGGAAACTTTGATTGAACAGGCCGCCAAAATCATAAATGAAGAAGGTGATGAGGAACAAGAGGTGATTGAAACATTGAACAAGATGAAAAGGGCCGAAGAGGTCGATAATTCCGTAGCCATGGTTGTGAGTATGTTCAGTTAATCACAAAAACAACCTGACAAGGAACCTGAGAAGGAAACTGAAAAGGCTGAACAAGAAGAATCTTCAAAGATGGGGGAAACTGGAGAAACAATAGAAAAAATGAAGGAAGACCTCTCCAAGTTGCATGAGGAGTTCGCAGCAAAGGTGAATAGATTTGCAAAGATATATACAAGAAAAAAGGAAGGCTGATGAACAAGCTGGTAAAGAAATATCATCTAAAAAGGCTAAATGGGATGAAAAGAATGAATATTTTGTGGATGAGAAGGAAAGCCCTTTGAGGCCTGATCCAATTAAGACAATTAGGCCTGAAAATTTACCCAATCTAAAGGAAGCTAAATGGAATGATGAATATGAGTACTTTGTTGAGAGCCCAGTGGAGCAGAAAGTCCAATAAGGCCTACACCAATTCAAATAGTTAGGCCTGAGGATTAACTCAATCTTGAAGAAGAAAAGATTGATGCCAACTGAGAAGGAAGATACATCTAAAGATGACAGTGATGATGATGAACTGCTATGATGCTATGAATAAGCCTGCTGAGGCTGTGAAGGTTGATATTGTGTCCCCACATGTTGAAATGACAAATGAACAAAGGGCAAATATTCAACAGAGTTTAGATGAAGCTCAAAGGAAAAATCCTTTAATTGTGAAACTAACCACATTTGGGCACAAGTTTGAGGATCTGGCTCCACTTTCTGATGAGGAGTTGTAGAGGATGATAGAGAAATAAAATGATGAGATGAAAAGGATAATGCAGAAAAAGAACAGTGATTCCTTGCGATATGGGGATTATTTGAGAAGTTGTGGATTCTTTGAAAATGATTTGACTAAGATGACCTTCAAAGTCCTTGAAGAACATTTCATTATGAATAGAGAATGAATGGAAAGAAAAGAAAGGGAAAGGTTAAAAGAAAGAATTGAAGAATTAAAGAAAAGATATGCAGGAAAATGTGGTTACTTGATTGATAGAGGTATGGCACCTGAAATGGTGGATAGTTTATTAAAGCAAGCGGTTGAATCTCACTACTACAAACTGACAAAGAAAGAGCAATCAAAGAGAGATCAACCTGAACCACCTACCAAGAAGCGAAGGATAATGACCTTGAGAGAGAAGAAAAGGTCTGAACATGAAAAGGAAGAGCTGAAAATAGCAAAAACACAAGATATTCCTATCCTAGTGGAAGTAAAGCCAGAACCGGATGAACCCACAGATCCATGGGAAAATGAGGAAATGATCAAAATTTTAAAAGATGTGATGGTAAAGAAGAATGGAATGAAAGAAAATGTCTTTGATATGTTGGGTAAAGACAGTTGAAGTAGTTGTTTTAGGAACAAAAAGCAGAATGGGAAAAGTGTTGTTAGAGGGTGTAAATCCTAGAAGCTTTGTATGTGGAAGATTTGTATCAGCTGGGCAGCTCAGAGATGCTTGAATAATGGAGATGATTGGGAGACTATACAGGGATGGAGGTGAGAATTTGGTTGATTAGATGATGATGCCTGCTGAGTTAGTGGTGGAAATATACAAGAAGAAATTGGGAGTCATGAGGGGCACTAAACCAATGAAGTCTATTCCAACCAGGCCCTCAGCTTCAAGGAGACATACTTCAACAAACAGGGGTGAGTCAAGTAGAGGTGGAACTCAAAGGGGAGAATGGCTCAGACTGACATAGACGTACCAATGACACTCTACTATGACTCTGTCTCTCAGACTTTAAAAGTGATCATGCAAAGCAAACAGTTAAGAGAGATCATTTTTAAATATGACTTTGCTGAATACAAAAGAGAGCAGCTGGAGATAATGGCCAATCTTGACTTATATGACTATCATGATCGGAACAAGATGGTCGGGAGACAACAGAATGAGTTGTCAAAGTATTTGAAGAATGAAGCTGAAAAAGGGGTTTCCACTACTGGATCAAAGAAAGAAATGGGAGCTAACAAAACATGAAAAGAACATACGAGCCAAACGATTGAGGAACATAAGGGATGCTGAATATGATTATGTTTCAAAAGTCAGAAACAAAAATCCCTTGTCAAATATGAACACTTGTATAAGTATGAGAAGGAGAATGACTCGTCCGAACCATGAAGTACATAAGAATGGCCGAATTGCTGAGATCGACTACAAAGAAAATGAAGGCCACTACATTCTTCGTAACTCAGATGGACTTATATTGGGGATTATCAGAAATGATGAAGACCTGACCTTTTTGCATAGAGAAGATTTGAGGGACATTTTGGAAATGACAATTCCTGAGAATCACCCTCACTATCAAATACTGTCCGTTTTCAAGCAAAGAGCAGGAGAAGTAATAGTTGGACAAATTTTGGAAGACAAGCAGCCCACAATGCAAGAAAATAAAGATTTTTTTAGTGTAGGGTTTGCTTTGTAATGTCCATTGGACAAATTTTCAACTATGTAATATTTTGATTTTTATATGTAATTTGATTTTGATTTGATGTGTATTTTGACTAAGTGTAAGTAACCTTAGAGGTGTTTTGGGATAGCTGAGGTGTTCCAATTTAGGGGGAGATTGTTGAGTTAAGAATTTGAATTGAAATGACTTAAGGAAGATTAAGGGAGATTGGAATTTTCTCAACACTCCTTTGAATTGGCTAAGTATGGAAACCGAGCACACTTGGACATAAGATCAGGGTTTTACTTGTCCTACCAAGGTATTTTGCCTATCGGGCAAGGTTATCTTCTTGAAGTCCTCTTAAGTGATGATCCGAGCAGGGTTCACTTTGTCTAGAAAAGGTATTCTTCAAGTCGAGCACAGTTTGCTTACTAGCAAACCCTTGACTAAACCAAGATTTTGAAGCCAAGTATTTGGAAGATATAGCAAGGTTTGACAAATAAACAGTAGTCTGAGCATGCTTGTTGAAAGTGATCAAGAAATATTCTAAGTACTTTCTCCAGCAAGGTTCAACTCTTAGTAAGCTACAGTGCTACCACACAGTTCAAACAGTGTTACCAGGACACTTGGTTTGCTTAATAAGTTATTATTTAATAAAGAGTTGAAGGGATTCTTGAAGAACAACTTGCTCGTAGGATCATATCGAGCAAAGTTTGCTATGGTCAAGAAGATTGAAATCTGCTAGGTGAGTATTTTCTTTGGAAAATACTCTAAGTAAAGTCTACCCGGAGAACTGTTCACCATTACACTTCAAGGTTACCAGGTCTGCTCGTAGAAGGCACAAAGTGTGCCCGAAGACCTGTTTTTACACTTAGAATGTTTTTGAATATTTATTAATATTATGTACCAATCATTAGGGTTTATAGAAGGAATAACAGCTGTCAGGTGGTGGCAGGCCTATAAATAGAATAATTTACGGCACGCCTAAAGGACACAAGAGACACGGATTTGCCACTTTACACTTTTCAGACCTAATCGAATATTCCTGATTGAGTGTGACGGCTGTCCTAGGATTAGTACGGATAAACATTCCTTACAAGAAGCCCTAATCGATTTACATTTGTATGAAACATTTCTATAAATGGAAATCTTTTGAGTTATTGTTTGTGTTTGTTACATTTATTTATCTTTATGCAACAATTCTGTTTGTTTCTGATTTTGCCGTTAACAAACATTTGTTCTTACCTTAAATAGCACAGTCACCAACCTTCTTGTCGACACAGTTATCTGTGTGGGTTGTGACTTTTAATGAGAGTTTGAGTGATCAATACGGGACCGACAAAGCTATTTGTGTTCTTCATTTGCTAATGTTCATCTGTCATTCGTTACTATTCGTCATTCATGCTTACTCATTCATCTTTCCGTTCGCTAAATAAATTTCATTTTAATCCTTTATGTTTGAAGTTTGTTAAGTTTAAATCTTTAAGATGGCTGGTTATTATGCATTGGCTTCTCAAAATATGTTAATGCAACAAATGCTACATCTTGATGCTGAAATTGGATCTCATTCGAAATGTCCCTGTTTGATAAAATTTAGTGATTTCGTTAAATGGGAACCACGTTTCAGAGCACATCTAGGGTCTGTAAACCCTGATTGTTCTCGATGTGTTGATGATGTATACATTGTTCCTGTGCTTGGTAGTGAAACTACGGGATTTACTCCAAAAGATTTTTCTCAATATTCTTAAGAAGAAAAGAAAGCTCTCGAGATTAAAACTAAGGCATATTCCACTTTAACTATGGCTTTACCTGACAATATTTTCCATCAAGTGGGAAGTATTAAAATTTGTGCCTTTTGTTTCAAAATATCAAGATGTGAAGTATGGCTAATACTGAGGAAAGTAAAAAAAAGGTGATGTTAAAGTTTCTATTTCAAAACTTATAACTTATTGAAAGGAGAGACCGTGAAAGAAATGCTCACAAGATTCAATCATCTTGTTGCTGAGATGAATAAGTTAAAAATGGAACCAAGTGAGTCTGATAAAATTGACACTGTGAAGAACGCTCTTCCAAACTCCTATTCAACATTTCTCATGGTACTTAAAGAAGCTATTTTCTTTATGAATGATCATCTTACTGCAATGGAGTTTATGCAAAAGATTAAAGATAGAGAGTGTGATTTAAAATGTCAATAGTCTTCAAAAGAAACTCAAGACCCGGCATTGTATGGAGGTTCTTTGCCTTTGGTAGTACCGCCGCTCCAATTAATGCATTTCTTACGGAAACTGCACAAGAGGGATCATCTTCATACAGTGATCCAAATGTATGTTTCATGGCTTCTGGGATCAATGACATACTTAGTGGACCGACTTCAAATGTTTTCACCCCTTCACCCACTGTAAACATGAAGGAAGCTGAACAAAATTTTGCTTTTCTTTATGCATTTATGACGTCTTATGAAAATTTGGTGGGTAGCAAGATTGCTACAAGTGAGCTGACTGATGAAAATTATGATCAGATTAATCCTGACGATCTAGAGCAAATGAATCTCAAATGGAATATGGCTATGATAGTACGAAAGGTGAAAAAGTTTATTCAACGAACTGGTAAAGACTTACCATTATTGAACAAACGGGTTGGTTATGACAAATTGAAAGTCAAATGTTACAACCGCCAAGAGTTTGGTCATTTTGCTAAGGAATGTGATAAGCCAATGAAAGAATTAAATGGTCCTCACTCTCAAGACAGAAGTTCGGGAAAGTCTTTTACTGAAATGAAAGATAAACCTTCTGGGGGAGATTGTTCAAAAGCTGTTGGGTCTCAAGCTTTACTCACAGCTGATGGTATAGATTGAAAACAACGAATGCTGGGGAATGGAGGTCAAGCTAATCTAACATTTTTGAGCATATTGTAGATTTTCAAGATGCAAGTGGAATAGGGTTGATTCCTGAAAGTGAAGTTCACAGTGAATCAGATTCTGATGTTTCTAGCCAAATGAATACGAATACCTTTGCTTGCATGGCTAAGTTTGATGAGGTCAGTTCTTCTTCTGATTCTAAATTATCAGACAATGTATTTTGTTCTACTTGTGAAACAGTTAAGTCTAAATTGATTTGATTAATGCTTATAATGATTTACTAATGAAAGAACTCACTTTAATCAAGGATACATATAGACAATCATTAGATTCACAAATGAAAGCTAGAGAAAATATTGAAGGATTGTCTATAAGTAATCATGATTTGAAAGCAGAACTTTTTGTGAAAATGACCATTAACGATAAACATTTTCAAGAAATTCTCAAGCATAGATCTAAAATAATCTAGCTTGAAAATGAATTTTTATAGCTGAAAAGCAAACTTGTAAAATTTAGAAACTCATCATTTTTGTTGAATGAAATAATTGAAGTATATGTTAAACAAAAAGGTTCTACAAAAGGTTTAGGTTTTGGTGAAGTTCCTCCACCGTTTAATGATGATTATTCCCAAAATCCGTTTATGGGAAAAAGAGAAATTGTTTCTGAATCTGTCGTTCATGAGGAGAAACCTAAACAAGAAAAAGTCACTATTCAAAAGTCAACTCAAGAACATCATACTCAAAGTAACAAAGTTTTTGTTGAGAATGTAATCATTGAGGATGTAGTTGAACCTGAAATAGTACATAAAAATCAGAACATTCCACGTTTAAATCACATTTTATGTGAACCTCATGAATTTGAGGAAGCTATGTATGGTTCAAGTACATCTAAAGTGAATTTGCCAAAACATTTAAATGCTAAGACAAAGAAATCAGTAAAACCAAAGATTTCTTATGAGGATTTGATGCACTTCATTAATCCAACTTCTTTTAATGAAAACACTGGTCGTGCATTTAAGTTAAAAGGTCTTAGCAAGGTATTCACTGAGAAAGACATTCCACTTAATTTCATCAAACCAGAGTTGATTGAGAGTGTCTTTAACAATGAAACTTCAAAAGTACAAGATCTTGAGCATGCATTTGCTAAATCAAAAGTATCAAACACAACAGATCCACTGATTAAAGCAAAGCAATTGTCAAATTCTGTGAAGAAAGTTAAATTTGTTAATTCAACTGGATCTGACACATTACAAAGTTTTTCTGATTATTAAAATCTTGACTTTTTCATGAAAAAAAATCTGTTACGTTTGATGACTTGAACAAAATGCATGTTTCTGGTATGTCTCATCAACCTTCAGTTGAAACAATTTTTATTACACCACAATGTACGTTTGTTGACATGAGAACTTTCTTTTTTATGTGGGGAACGTGGTCATGTTGTAAGAAACTATGTAATGAAGAAATCACAGAATATTCATCCTTTCATCAAGGAACAAGCCAAGTCCGTTCCTTTGGTCAAAGAAATTCTGAAAAGACACATATCTTGTGATGATGAGACTCACATCATTTTTTCAAATGTGAATCCTCGCAAAGTGATTCATGTTGGTGAGAACTCGAATAATTTAAAACCCAAATTTGTTTCTATGGAACCAATTTGTAAGAATGTGAACACAAATGAAGTTCAAGCTGCGTATTTAAGACGAAATTCGTAGAGGCATTTGACTTATTCACATGCAGCTAAACCGCATTTGGATTCAATCAAAATTAACACTTCAAGTGAAATTAAAGAGGTGCCCAAGACTGAGGCCTGGGCTGCCTTTTTGAACTAATCATTTTACCTCTGTGTGCATAGTTAACCCAAGACTATATCTGGTGAAAACTGGATTATGGATAGTGGATGCTCTTGTCATATTAATGGCAACATCAACCTTTTATCAAATGTGAAAAATATTCAAGGAGGGTATGTAGTTTTTTCTGGTAATTCTGGGGGAATGATTACAAAAGAAGGAGATGTCAGGTCCCCGATTTCAGGTAGATCTTACACAAATCAAGTCATAACTCACACAAATAAATGTGTTGACAAGGGAGTTAATGACGGGTTGCTATATTTAGAAAGATAACCGTTTGTTAAAGGCGGAATCAACAACAAACAGGGTAGTTGCTAGACAATAAATCAAAGGTAACTAACACACTCAAGATTCACTCAAAAGATTTCCATTCATATAATGTTCATAATACAAACGATAATCGATTTAGGGTTTCATAAAGGGAAAGTTATATCCGTACGATTCCTAGGACGGCTGTCGCACTCAGAAATATTCCTTCTTATCTTAAAAGTGTGATTGCCTGAATCCGTCCTTATTGTCGTTAGGAGGCGTGGCCTAAATTATTCCTTTTATAGGCCTGACACCTCCTTTACAGCTGTCATTCCTTCTAGAAACCCTAAATGCTAAAACATATTCAAAATTATTCTAAGTTTAAAACAAGTGTTCCGGGTAGGCTTTGTAGCAATTTGACTTTCCGAGTAGACTGTGTGCTCTGCCTTCCTTCAGTACTTGGTAACATAGATGTGTGCCCGGGATCAGTTTCCAGGTAGACTTTACTTAATGAATATTTCACCAAGTGAAATACTCACCGGGTAGACTTCAATCTTTTTGACTTTATCAGACTTTGCCCGACAAACTCTTACGAGCAACCTTGTTCTTCAATTGTCCCTTCAACTCTTTATTAAAAAATAGCTTATTAGCAAAGTGTGCCCGGTAGCACTATTCCTTGCTTGAGTTGATCTCTGCCCGATGTAACTTGAGTTATTCCATTATCCATCAAGCCTACTTGGACCAATGTATTATTAAAGAATACCTTGCCCGTTCTTCCAATCACTTGGCTTCATGAGCTTGGTTAGCCAAAAGCTTACTCGGGAGTAAACCTTACTTGACTATGAAGAACAGACTTGCTTGATAAAGTGATCCTTGCCCGGGTATGTACAAACTAGTGAACCTTGCCCGGTTATACACAAATTTGCAAACCCTGCCCGGATATCCACTAAAGAAGAATTCTAGAAGATAACCTTGCCCGATAGACAAAATATCATGCCCGACTAAGTAAAACCTTGCTCGGAAGTCTAAGGTGTGCCCGGATCCATACTTAGCGAATTCTGAGGAGGTTGAGAAGATTCCAATCTTCCATATATCCATTTTAGGTCAAATCTTTGACTCAACAATCTCCCCCTAGATTGGAACACCTCAGCTGACCCAAAACATCTCTATGGTTACATACACTTAGTCAAAGTACACATCAAATCAAAATCAAAATACATATTCATAACAGAATCAAAAGATTACATAATCAAAAGTTGTCCGTAGACATTACAAAAAAAAGCCTATACTAATGTTCATTTTCTTCTTGCATTATAGTTGGCTTGCCTTCTATTCAGAATGACTGTTGATGCTCTTTGTTTGAAAATATCAAGGATTTGGTAGTGAGTGTGACTTTCCTGAATGACCAAATCCCTAATATCCATTAAGTCTTCATATTGCAGGTAAGTCAAGTCTTCGTCTCTTCTGATTACTGCCAAAGTTACTCCATCTGAGTTTCTTAGAACATAATGGCATGTATTCTCCTTGTATTCAATCTCTGCAATGATGCTATTCTTCTGCACAATGTAATTTGGTCTTGTCATTCTTTTTTCCAGACTTATGCAGGTATATAAGTTTGACAGAGGATTCTTGTCTTTGATCTTCATCTCATATCTCAAATCAGTACTAGCTATTTTCTTCAGTTTAGTTGTTCTTCTTGTTTTCTCAAGTCTTTTCATTTTCCAGCTTTTCTTTTCTTTCAAGAAGGAGAATCCCTTGTCAGCTTCATCTCTTAGGAACTTTGAGAGTTCATTTTGCTGTCTTCCTGCCATTTTACTTGTGTCATGATAGTCATAAAGGTCAAGCTTGGCCATTTTCTCCAGTTGTTCTTGTGTGAACTCAGCAAAATCTTCTTTCATGATGATGTCCCTCAATTGTTTGCTCTCCATCACTACTTTCAGAGACTGAGAGACTGAATCAAAGTAGAGTCTTCTAGGTAGATCCACATCAGATTGTGGTCTTGTTGTTCGTTGCAATTCAGCTCCACTAGATTCATCTCTATGAGTTGTTGGTTGTTGCCTTGATGTAGATGGCCCTGTTTCTGTAGACATCATGGGTTGACTGGGTCCCTCTACTTCAAATCTTTTCTTGTACCAACTCATAACCATTTCAGCAGGAAGATTAACTAATTCATCCAACCCTTCACTAAACAATCTAGCAATCATTTCATCAATTTCCTCATCACGCAGTAAACCAGCATGTACAAATCTTCCTCCAATAAAACATCTTGGATTTGGCCCCTACAGCAATACCTTCTCCCACTCAGCCTTTTGCATATATAACATTTCTTTCAGTTTATCTTTGTTTAGTGCATTAAAGGCATCTACATCCATTTCCTTCTATGTAGTCATTACCCTTCTCAAAATATCAATCATTTCATCATTTTCCCAAGGAACAATGGGTTCATCAACCGGTACAGGCTTTACTTCCTCTGGGATTGGGTTTTCATGGGTTTTAGCTCTATTAGCCTCTTGCTTCTTCCTTAAGGACATTAACTTCCTGTTCTTCTTAGGAGGCTCAGTCTGGCTTTCCTTTTCTTCATTCAGAATCTTCCTTTTCAATATCTTGTATTCATATTCAACCACATCTTGAGTCATTAATTCCACATCATTCAAAGTTCTTCCATGCTCAATTAGAAATTTGCACTTTCCACCATACTTGCTATTGATCTTTTCCATCCTTTCCTTCTCATTTGCAACTTTCCGCTTAGCCTTTTCAAACTCCTTTTTTTTCAGCTTCTTTGGTTTTGTGATAGAGATCTCTGAGTTGCTCATGAGTATAGTTTTTCAAGTCAGCTTCAGAGTGGTTGTGATAGAGATCTCCATTTTTTAAAATTCCCTTTCCAACAATCTTTCCACCATTTTCATCACTCCCAAAAGCCACAGGACCTTCAAACTTTTCTTCATAATTGACAAGTGACCTCTTGTCATAAGTCATGTGCCTGGAACATCCACTATCCATGTACCATATGTCATTCAGTGGAGTGGACTGTTCCTGAGATGATGATCCAGCTTCTTTCTCAATCAAGGCTATAAATGCCACATTTGCTTTCTTGATGTCATCTACAATGTCTTCTTCATGATTGCTCTAATCAAAACCACCTTCATGCTGTGTAGTTACAACAACATTTCCTTGAATTCTGGTCTGATTTTGGTTGGTTGGGGCTATATTGCTGTTAGAAATAGTTTGATGGTTTTGGTTGTTGTTTCTTTGAAAACCTTGGTTCTGTGGCACAACTTGATGATGAGTGTTCATATGAGGCTGAAAGTTGTTGAAATTGGGATTATAGTTGTTGAAGTTGTTGTTGTTGGGATTGTTGATTCTCTGCTGGTTCTGTTGATATTGATTTTGTTGATTTCTTGATTGGTTTTGGAATTGATTTGTCTGAAAGTTTCTTGGCATGTTACATTCTTTGGCAAAATGGCCAGGCTGTTGGCAGTTATAGCAAATAGCTTTTGACTTATCAAATCCAATTCTTTCATTAGGCCCTGATAGAAGTGTCTACCACTTCTGTTGTATAGCCCTTTTCTTCTAAGAGCCAACATGGCTGCTTTCCATTTCAAGTCCATGTCCTCCAAATCATCAGCATCTATCTGTTCAAGGTCATCTTGGATGACACTAGTATGAATCAGATTTTTTGCTACAAAAGCAATATATGACTCTGTATACATGGAGAACAGGGCCTGTGTTTCACTTCCTTGACCATTTCCACCACCACAATAAGGAACTTGCCCACTTGCCATAGAGGTAGAATCAATATCATCTATTAACTGGACATTGACCTTTGATGGTTACCATGGTGACTTGTACTACCACCAACATAAGACTTTGGTGTGTCAACACCATGCTCAACTGGTTCTTCAATAATGGGAATCTGTTGTTGGTTTTTGGTTGACAAGATGCTCATGGGTGCAATAAGAGCATTAGTGACCTGGAAGCAGGGCTTCTCCTCTTTGACTATCTCATTTGCAATCATTTCTATCTCTGCAGCATGAAGGAAGCACACTACATCATCTAATTTCAAATTATTGAAATTAGGCTTTTGAAGGATGAATTTGCAGGCAGTGTGCCATTCCTTAGGAATTGAGTTGAGCATCTTGGTATTCAAGTCATAATCAGTCATGACATAGTCAGTTGTTCTCAGCTCATTCACAATTGCTAGAAATCTTTCTAGAATTGACTTCAACCTCTCTCCTTCTTTGTATTTAAACCTCTCCAACTGTTGCTTCAACCTTTGCTTTTTGATGTTCTTCAACTCAGTGTTTCCCTCAAACATTTCAAGGATTGCATCATACAGAGCCTTTGCGGTGGGATGATGTGCAACCTTGGTCAATATTTCCCAAGACAGTCCTAGCTTTATCATTGCTAAGGCCCTGTCATCTACTTTCCTCATTCTTTCATGCACGGCTGCAGTTGCAGCTGGATTAGCACCATCCTCATTTGTGCCTTGTGGACCTTCCTTAATTGACTTCCACATATCCACATCATTATAACAAACTGCTGCCTCAAATAAGACCCTCCATTTTGTGAAATTTTCCTGTCCATAGTCTAGGAATCTTATTAGTAGACACTTCTTTTTCTTCATATCCAGACATTGTGAAAATCAAAATCAGTTAGTTTGTAAAAATAGAGTTTTAAAAGTAATCAGATCTGAGAATCGGTTGTTTAGAACTGATGTGTCTGGTGCGATTAGAACAAGATTTAAAAATAAAAATTCAAGATTTAATTGAAATATGGAAGAGAAAACACCAAGAGATTGTAGATCTGGAAGAAAAATGAAGAACAGAGCAGCTGACGTCACACTCCAATGGAACAGTAGTCTACTTACGTCATCTTTCTTCAAATCTTCAATCAACAACAAGTATCTTACTAAAATAGCAGCAACAAGCTCTGATACCACTTGTCAGGTCCCCGATTTCAGGTTGATCTTACACAAATCAAGTCATAACTCACACAAATAAATGTGTTGACAAGGGAGTTAATGACGGCTTGCTATATTTAGAAAGATAACTGTTTGTTAAAGGCGGAATCAATAACAAACATGGTAGTTGCTAGACAATAAATCAAAGGTAACTAACACACTCAAGATTCACTTAAAAGATTTCCATTCATATAATGTTCATCATACAAACGATAATCGATTTAGGGTTTCTTGAAGGGAAAGTTAAATCCGTACGATTCCTAGGACGGCTGTCACACTCCGAAATATTCCTTCTTATCTTAAAAGTGTGATTGCCTGAATCCGTCCTTATTGTCGTTATGAGGCGTGCCCTAAATTATTCCTTTTATAGGCCTGACACCTCCTTTACAGCTGGCATTCCTTCTAGAACCCTAAATGCTAAAACATATTCAAATTACATATTCAAAATTATTCTAAGTGTAAAGCAAGTGTTCCGAGTAGGCTTTGTAGCAATATGACTTTCCGAGTAGACTCTGTGCTCTGCCTTCCTTTAGTACTTGGTAACATAGATGTGTGCCCGGGATCAGTTTCCGGGTAGACTTTACTTAATGAATATTTATCTAAGTGAAATACTCACCGGGTAGACTTCAATCTTCTTGACTTTATCAGACTTTGCCCGACAAACTCTTACGAGCAACCGTGTTCTTCAATGGTTCCTTCAACTCTTTATTAGAAAATAGCTTATTAGCAAAGTGTGCCCAGTAACACTATTCCTTGCTTGAGTTGATCTCTGCCGGATGTAACTTGAGTTATTCCATTATCCATCAAGCCTACTTGGACCAATGTATTATTAAAGAATACCTTGCCCGTTCTTCCAATCACTTGGCTTCATGAGCTTGGTTAGCCAAAAGCTTACTCGAGAGTAAACCTTACTTGGCTATGAAGAACAGACTTGCTTGATAAAGTGATCCTTGCCCGGGTATGCACAAACTAGTGAACCTTGCTCGGTTATACACAAATTTGCAAACCCTGCCCGGATATCCACTAAAGAAGAATTCTAGAAGATAACCTTGCCCGATAGACAAAATATCATGCCCGACTAAGTGAAACCTTGCTCGGAAGTCTAAGGTGTGCCCGGATCCATACTTAGCAAATTCTGAGGAGGTTGAGAAGATTCCAATCTTCCATATATCTCTTTTAAGTCAAATATTTGACTCAACAGGAGATTTTCAAATGGTCGTATTACATTTGAGAAAATTAATTATTGTGATAAAGTGGATCACAATTTGTTGAGCGTGTCTCAAATTTGTGATAAGAAGTATAATACTGTATTTATTGTCAAGGAGTGCACTATACTTAAACCAGGATATTCATTCCATAAGACATGGTTGTTATGCGATCTTCTAGATCAAATGATATTTATGTTCTAAACATGACTTCTAAGGTAACAACTTATGTTAGAACATGTTTTGTCTCAAAAGCAACTGAGAAAGACTCGATTATGTGGCACAGGCGTATGAGTCATATTCATGTCTTAAAGATGAATTATCTTATGGCAAATGATTTGGTTGATGGGGTTTCCCTAAAACACTTCAAGTTGACCGATCAATGTGTTGCATGCAAAAAGGGCAAAAAGAAAAAGAAGTCACACCCATCTATGTTAATTAATTCCACTAATACTCCTCTGAAACGACTTCATATGGATTTGTTTGGTCCAGTGAATCGTGCGAGTATTGCTGGAGATTGGTATTGTTTAGTTGTCAATGATGACTATTCAAGATACTCATGGGTGTTATTTATGAGTTTAAAAGATCAGACACCTATTCTTGTTCAAAATCTAATCACAAATGTCGAATCAATGTATAAACACAAAGTGAGACATATTTGGAGTGATAATGGTATGGCGTTAAAAACACTGTATCGGATTTCTTTTGCATTCCGAAAGGAATTCATCGAGAATATATTTATCCATATGTACCACAACAGAATGGTGTTGCTGAAAGAAAGAATCGAACACTGATTGAAGCTGCACGAACAATGCTGGCAGATTCTAAGCTTCCTGTCCTATTCTAGAATGAGGCGGTGAATACTGCTTGCTAAACGCTTAATCGTGTTCTGACTATGAAGAGGTTACAAAGGACAAGTTATAAGCTTCTAAACAAACGAAACCCTAATTTAAAGTATTTGGAACCATTCGGGTCTCCTTGTACTATGTTGAAGAAAGATGCGTGAAAATTTGAAGAAAAAGCTTTTTGAAGGTTATTACTTGGGTTATGCATCACCTAAGAAATGAGTTTTCAATTTTACTTCGGGTTGTGTTGAAGAGTGGTACCATGTCGATTGTCAACGATACACCACACCTCTCGCTGGCAAAGGGCTTTATTGGATGTTTGACTATGAAAGTTTATTTAATTCATTTACTTCAATAGTTTATCTACCCGATGAAGACTTGGTGCGTGCTTACCTAGAAGATCAATATTTAACACCAAGGCCTTCAGTTTCTAATTATGATGATGTTCCACCAGATGATCTTCCTGATACGTCTGATGTTATCTCTATTTCGGCAGATGTTGGTCGTTTTGTTTATTCCTGTTCAGCTCCATTTCCTGAAAATCATGAAATTGGTGAATCATCTCATGATGCTGAAGAGAATCTGACTAATTTAATTGATAATGTTTTTGTTCATGAGAATCCGACCCTTCAGATTCAAACGTATCATCCTCAGGACAACATCATTGGTAATCTTGATGCTGGTGTGCAAACACATCATTAGATTGCTACTTCAAGTGATGCTAATGTATTGTGTACGTATGCCGATATGCACTCACCGGGAATCATGAATCTCGCGAAATATACTTGCTTAATGGTCTCAAATGGAACTAACGAGTGTTCATATGGCGCTTGAATATTCTTCATGGGTAGAGGCAATGCAAGAAGAGTTTCAATAGTTTAATCTACTGGGTGTTTGGGATCTCATTGGCAAGCCTGTTAGAGTTAAAAAGCTTATTCCAGCAAAATGGGTATTTAAATGCAAGAAATATGATCGTGGTGTCTTTGTCAGAAATAGAGCACGTTAGGTTGTGCATAGGTTTCATCAGCAAGAAGGCATTGATTACACATAAGTAAATGCTCTAGTTGCAAGATTGGAGGCTTTACGAATATTTTTGGCCTATGCAGCTTTAAGAATATTAAAGTTTATCAAATGGATGTCAAGATTGCGTTTCTCAATCAGGAACTTCATGAAGAAGTATTAGTGTTTCAGCCTCCTAGTTTTGAAGATCCAGATTAACCTGGCCGTGTTTACTGATTGAACAAGGCTTTTTATGGTCTAAACCAAGCTTCGAGAGCTTGGTACGGCAAACTTCCTGACCATCTAATCGATAATGGCTTCAAACGAGGAACTGTGGACTGTACTCTCTTTTATAAAAATGTTTGTGATGACCTGATCCTTGTCCAAATATATGTTGATAAAATCATATATGGTTCTACAAACGACAAGCTGTGTAATGAGTTTGAGAAGTCAATGCAGACGAAATTTGAAATAAGCTCGATGGGTGAGATGAATCTCTTATTAGGGTTGCAGGTTCATCAGTCTAACGCGGGAATTTTTATTCATCAGACAAAATATGTGATGTCACACCCCGACTAGGTAGTTGCGGAAGCGTAATACGGGAATGTAACAGATAACACTGGTATCAACCACATTGTTTATAAAGAAATTCAACAAACTAATTTACATCATATTACATTGGTAGGTACTAAGTTTACAAACTAGATGAAAATCACATAACCAGTTCACGGGCTTCTTATTCATTACTACGTATTTGCATCTATTCACAGCTATTCAACTTTCCTTCTAACACCAAGCACGTAAGCAAATCATTCCAACTTCGGCTTACTGAAAAGCATGTTAAAACGGGTCAACTACGTCTAGTTGGTGAGTTTCAAGTTTCACGATTACGAACAAAAATCAGTATGCGAGTTCGTAAGGTTCATAGTACGTATGTATATATGTATGTGTATGATGTATTATACTAAGCCACAAGTGAAACCGAAACGAGCTAAAACACATGGCCACCCCTGCTCATGCACTGCCGTTGGCATTTAACAGCCACTTTGCCCCAAGTATGTACTATGTCTAACACCCTATAGCAGTATGTAATAAGTTTAAATGACAATGTGCAACTGGGTTAACATGTTCCGGCATACCCCACCGGCCCTGTCAGTTGGGTTTGTCAAACCGATAGTACTATCCACACATCACCGGCCCGAAGTTAATCACTTGTGTTTGTGGGGACTTTCAAGTGTTAGTACTTAGATAATTCACATCATCACACGTTTTCAAGTATATAAGTATATGCAAACATGCTTTCCACCCCAAAAGTTCGTAAAACAGTTTAGAAAGTGGGGTCGTGAAACTCACCTTATTGTAGTTCGAGCAGGTAATATACGTCAATAAGTGTTATGCCTCGATTATAACTCGTATCCTATAATCGGTATCGTACTGTTAATACTAGTACATTGTTTAAACCAAATCGGGTTGTATAACTAGTCTGGTTATAGCTGTTAGGCCCAAAACATGACCATAGTCTTAGATTGTGACGTTGTACACTATGAAATGTTCAAAACCAGATTTGGCTCAGTTTAACCGTTTCCCAGGCCTAGCCAAGTTTATCGTTTATGCGTTTCGGGATTAGGTATGATCACATAAACTTAAGTAAACATATTGATTGATAAAATGATTTAATTTATGAAAGAATTTTGAAGTTTCGATCGTTTCCGTTTTCACACGGGTTTGATTATACAAGACGCGTACAATCCGCCCGAATTGTCCGGAATTCTCGTAAAAAGTTCGTTTTAATCAATTTCATCCGAAAATACAATATTTGACCACTTTTGATATTTTGACGTACCAGACAGTCCGTTAAACATTAAACTGCCGGTTTCGTTAAAACAATAATAATTTAAATCTTTGATTAATCATAACTAAATATGTACTTATATATAAATTATGTAAGTTATTGTAAAAATACATTAAAATATGGAGAATTTTATAAAATTATTTTCAGAAATTTTATGATTAATTATCTATTTATAAAAATTCATTTAATGTGCTATAATTGAGTAATAAATAGCCCGTTTATACCAAACGATATCCGAAAAATCCGATAATTTTTCCAACTGATCACAATATCATTACATAGCCCCTGAAAAATCTCCAGAATCTAACTCTTTGGCCAAAATGCATTTTTTGCGCGTTTTTCGGCTATTAAAACTCGGTTAAAACACAATTGCACAAATAATACTTAGACATCTCAAAATGTTCTCAAACTTTACTAGTGATCTTAATATAACATTTATGGGTTCCAAACCAAATTTCATATTTTTTTCATGAAGTTTACCTATTTTTCCCGAATAAACGCCAATAAACGGTAATAAATTCGCCAAATATTCTCCGTTTATTGAAAAACTACCAAATTTGAACAGGGACTCATTTAAATGATCCCTAATGTCCCTGAATATTTTCACAAGCTAAAAACAAGAACGTCACAACCTAATACTAAACAGCCCCTAAACGAGTGTTACGGGTTTACCTTGTCGGTTTTCGATGAGTTTTGCTAGCTTAAACGACTTTCCGGGTCTCGGGTTGCAAACTCAGTGTATCTACATAACATATAACATCAAACCAAGCATAAATCATCCATTGAACAGCCTTGTTAACAAGGGTTTCGGTTTTGGTATCAAACCGAAATTTCAAACCGTAAAAACGTTGTATTCATGTTCTAATCCGTGTTTTTGACCAAAAATCAATATGTTTCTGCTTTGTAGACATGTTTAACATCAAAACATGATTTTACTTGATTTTTATGGTTTTTGGATGGTTAAACATGTTTAATACTAATCAAGAACTAATTTTCTATGTTTAAATCTTACTAAACAAGCTTGAAATCTTCATGAATTTAATGTTTACCTTTAGGGTTTTGGACAAGAAATGAAGATGATCACCTGGATATTGAGTTGGTTGGTGTTTGGAATGAGAAAATATCTTTTTCTTAGCTTATTTAACAAGCTAATCAAAAGGGGTCACCCCCAAGTTGCGACCGGAAACATTAAGGGCCCATTGGGCCTCCTATTTGGCCCAATGGTTCCTCGGTATTCGTGCCTTATGCAAACGTCAGTCCAAAATTTAGTTCGGGTTTGGTTTTTCGCAAGAAAACTAGTTCGAGTGTGTTGGTACATGTATGTCAGTAGTTCATAGTCTAGCATTTGTAATCGAGTCTGTAATGTAATTATGTTTTGTTTATGTTTGTTTTGTAATGCGCGAAGTTGTCAACAAGTTCGCTATGGCGAACTTGTTGAATCAGCGAAGTTATTGACAACTTCGCCTATGGCGAAGTTGTCGTGTATATAAACTGTTTCAGACGAAACAGTTTGGGTTGTTCGTTTAGGGTTTTCGTTTCAGTTTTCAGTAACCGAGTTACGTGTCATAGTCTGTAACAGTGACCTCGGGTCACGTGTTTTGTTATCAATATAACGTGGTTGGTTTATTGCTTGTGTGTTCGATCTCTACATACTCTACACTCGTATCTACCTACGCAGGGATTCCGCACCTGCGTTGTTAGAGACATCCCGTGTACGATCCGTCCAGGAACCTACAATTGGTATCAGAGCCAATCGGCTCGATTGTGAGGTTCGGGATTTCACGCGGGTGTAGAAAAAGTCTCGTTTGACCTATTCACGGGACGTGTTTTTGTTGGGATTGAGTTTTGCTAGTGCTTGACAGTCATTTTCAAGCCTTTGCATTGATCGGGAGCTGCTGGATTGACGAAAACAGATCTGAACAAACTTCCCTGTTCATCGGGCGAAGTTACCGTTCATCGGGCGAAGTTACCATTCTTCAGGCGAAGTTGCCGTCGCTGGAATTAGGGTTTTTGGCGAAGATATAAGGATTAGCGAAGTTAACTACAACTTCGCTCACTTCATAAGTTCGCCTTAGCGAAGTTATCCGCAACTTCGCTTCAAACCCAAGTTCGCTCAACTCATAAGTTCGCCTGAGCTAAGCGAAGTTATTTTTAACTTCGCCCAAATCAAGCGAATTTAAGATCTCAGCGAAGTTCTTTTTCAGCGAAGTTAACCTTCAAGCGAAGTTACTCTTAACTTCGCCAACTGAGCTGTTTTAATATTTTTTTGTTTTTCCAGGTTTTTTTTTTTCAGGTTTTTGCAAGGATGTCGTCGATCAATATCTCCGATTTGGTCAAGATGGAGGTAGAAGCGGGGTCTGCCACTAAGGCCCCGAGGCTTATGAAAGGAACTGACTTCGTGGCATGGAAGGATAGATTCATCCAATACATCAAATACCAGTATGCCAAAATGTGGGTGTGCATCCAGGATGGATATATCCCTCCTACTATGCAATACGAAGGCCGTGACGTAGTTAAGAAGTACAGCAAAATGGAGGACGAAGAAAAGAAAATGTACGAGGCCGAAAGCAAGGCCCATGCTGCGATAACAATGGCACTTCCTCAAGAAGTTCTCCATACGTTCCGAAAATACACTTCTGCAAGAGAGCTTTGGGATGCTCTTGAAAATAGATTCGAGGGGAATGTGGGTATCCGTGCATCGAAGGTAAAACTTTTGAAGACCCAGTTCTCCGTTTTCAAATTTTTGAAGAACGAATCGCTGGATGATATTATCACCAGATACTATCATCTAATGACAGAGCTTAGCAATTATTCGATTGCTTACCGAGAAGAAGAGATCGTTGAAAAACTTCTCGATGCTCTCCCACCGAAGTGGGAAATGTACACCGTTCTTATGAGGGAAGACAGAGACTTTCCTAATTATGATCTTGAAACGGCAGTGAACAAGCTCAGAACTTATGAGCTTAATATGGTTCGAAAAGAAACACCTACAGATCAGATACAAGACCCTGGTATGTATGGTGCAAAGGTTAACTCAGGCTCAAGTTCAAGGCCTGAATCTGCTGCTTATTACTCTAAAGGGGAGTCAGGCTCTGACTCGTCTCATGAAGGAAACGTTTCTGTAAACACGAATGGTGATGTATGTTTCGTTGCTGGAGGATCTAGTACTTCAAAGCCTCAAGCATCCACAAGTAGTTTTTCTGCAAATGCATCTAGCAATAGTTATTCCAAGATGCCTATGAGTGTAAAATCTGCTGAAGAGCAGTTTGCAGTCTATGCATCATTTATTGCTTCCTATGAAAACTACATCCAGGGGAAGATTGTGGACCCTGCTGTTCTGGATGAGGATTATGACCAGATCGATGCTGATGATCTGGAGGAGATGGATTTGCAATGGCAAATGGCCATGATAGTGAGGAGAGTCAAGCGTTTCATGAATAAGACGGGGAGAAAGTTTGTTGGTGGTCGGCCCGGGTTCGACAAGTCCAAAGTAAGGTGCTATAATTGTCAACAGTACGGGCACTTTGCCAAGGAATGCAGAAATGAGAGGGTTGAACGAGGACAAGGTCGACCTACACAACACTCAGGAGTTAACAGAGAGATAAATGCCATGTTGACCAGAGAGGCAGGAGAGTACAACTGGAATCAACGCTCAAGTGGTTCTGGTGAGCAAGCAAACATGGCTGAGTCTGAAGCTGAAGAATGTGAGAAGGTTGAAGAAATTGAGAAAGCAAATGAAGAAGAAACCGCTTTCATGGCAAATGACAAAGATAATCGCTCCGAGGTAAGTCCTAAAACTATTTGTACTAGTTGTGAGAATTTGTCTGAGCAACTTAAAACAATAACTGATCAGTATGTCCATTTAGATGCTGACTTTAAAACTATTAAAGAAGATCACCATTTTACGAAAGCAAGAGAAACGAGTTATAAAATTAAAATAAAAGCATGTGAAAAAGACGTTCAAAGCTTAAAAATTAAACTTGCTGAGAAAATTGAAATAATTGATCTTAGTTATGAAGTTTTGGAGGAAAAAACTAAAGTGATTGCTGATCGGGATAAACAGATTGCTGACCACCAGGTAAAGGTGGTGGAACTGAACCGCAAACTTGAGCAGTTCAGGAATTCCTCGGCCATCCTTGATCACCTCGTGAGTGATCCAGGTACCTCTGCAAAGAGGGGAGGAATCGGATATAATGAAGTTCCACCACCCTTTAACCACAACTATACTTATAATCCAAGTGTTCAGAAATCTGTTGAATTCGAGGTTTCTCAGACAACTCCTATCAAGATTACAAGTGTTGAATCAAGTGTTAACTGTGGCGAAACAAGTTCGCCTGTTTCTAGTGTGAATATTTCTGTTTCAAGTCCAGTCTCATCAGATTCGGATAAGTTGTCCGAATCTGGTCAGACAAAAGAGAAGGTAGGTTTACCCACCGATGGAGATAAAAATGAAGTTTCTAAAAAGAGTTCTCCACTCAATCCGTACGTCCCACCTTATGTGAGACGAACGGCTGGTAACACTGCCTCTACATCCAAACCAACATTTGACAAGAAAATGGAGAGTCGATGTTGCTTTAGATGTAACAAGTTAGGACATCTAGTTGCAGATTGCCCTTTGAAACCGAGATTTAGAGATGTAAAGACAAATAAAACTGAGTATAAGCGTCATTCTGTTACTGCTAAAAATGAAAACTTTAAAAAATGCCAAAATGTAACGAATTCAAGTTTTCATAAAAACCAACCTCAGTTTTACAGCCAAACCTCAAGATATAGCACCTTCAATTCTCAAAGGTTTGGAAGGCATTACACACAATCTGCAGGGAGATACCCTAACAGGACTTACAGAAATTATCGAGTCTCTAACTTGAGAAAGCCAGGGTACGGGACGTATCGATCCAAGACCAATTGGTCTTGGGTCCCAAGATTCTAACTCTTTGTTTTATTGTGCAGGAATAGTTGAACAGGGCTGCAAACAATCTTTGGATTGTAGATAGCGGCTGTTCCAGGCACATGACAGGCAACAAACACTTGTTGCAAGACTTAAAACCTGTTCAGGGAGCTAGAGTTAGTTTTGCTGGTGAAAGCGGAGGAAGGATTACCGGTAGAGGAACTGTGTCGAATGGGAGAATGACACTTGAAAATGTAAACTTTGTGGAAGAATTAAAGCACAATCTGCTGAGTGTGTCGCAGATCTGTGATAAAGAATACACTGTCCATTTCACTAAAAATGAAGCGATTGTATTGAAGCCTGGTTTTCATATACCAGAAGAATGGATAGTAATGAAAGCTCCACGTGAAACGAATACATATGTGATGGACATGAGGTCTACTGAAATGGCCACCGGAGAATCTTGTTTAATGACAAAAGCAAGCGAATCAGAATCAGAATTGTGGCACAGGAGAATGGGACATATTCATCTTCGTAAGATGAACTTCATTGTCAAAAATGGGCTTGTGATGGGCGTTCCCTTAAAGAGTTTTAACTTTGAAGATAAATGCATAGCGTGCAAGAAGGGAAAACAACACAAGAAAAGCCATCTCACCAAGACGATCAACTCAATTGCTGGTACTCTAGAACTACTTCATATGGATCTCTTCGGTCCGGTGAATGTACAAAGTCTAGGTGGTACTTCTTACTGCTTGGTAATAACTGATGATTACTCGCGATACTCGTGGGTATATTTTCTGAAAACGAAAGACGAGACGACTCAGATGGTGAAGAATCTAATTACAAAAGTCGAGAACGTCATGAGTAAATCAGTTAAATTCATCAGAAGCGACAATGGGACAGAGTTCAAGAACTTTGAGATGGAAATCTTTTGTCTTCAGAAGGGTATTGAGCATCAATACAGCGCTCCGTATACTCCACAACAGAACGGGGTAGCTGAAAGGAAGAACCGAACGTTGATTGAAGGAGCCAGAACTATGCTGGCAGACTCAAAGCTTCCTGTGATGTTCTGGGCTGAAGCAGTTGCTACAGCCTGCTATGTTCTGAATCGGGTGTTAACCGTTAAGAGACTTGGAAAAACCTGTTACGAGCTTATGCACGGAAGGAAGCCCAACTTGTGCGGTCTTGAACCTTTTGGGTCTCCTTGTTCGATTTTGAAGACTAATTCGAAATTTGGTGAAGTAGCTGATGAGGGAATCCTAGTCGGTTATGTTGTTGGGACTCCCAACAGACGGGTCTTCAATACGACAACTTGCAAGGTGGAGGTGGTTTGTAACACCGACATTACTAGTTACCAACCGCCAAAACCAAGCAATGGACCTGCTGAGCTGTTTGACTATGTTAAACTTTTTAAGTCGTTTAACGTACCTACTTTGGAAATTTCTGAAGAAGACGAAAGAGCAGTGACGAAGATGATTTTTGATGAGGAAGAGGAGGTAGTGCAACATCAGATGACAGAAAAATCTCAGCCTTCCACATCAAACCCTATCGATACCCCTGCGGCCTCAACTGAAGATGAATTTATTAACCCTTTTCACTCTCAGCCAGAAACAACCATAGATGAGATCTCTTCGAACTTGGAAGACAATTTACATGTCGGTGTTGTTCCGACCACGAGAATTCACAAAGATCACCCATTGGAGAACGTTATAGGTGATGTGTCCTCGAGTGTACAAACCAGAAGTAGCTTGAATGAGCACACCTGTGTTTATACAAGCATAAAAGAAACGGGTATAATGAATGAATGTTTGTACTCCTGCTTTATAAGCCAACTTGAACCAAAGAATTATCAAATGGCTTTAAAGGACAGCTCGTGGGTCGAAGCCATGCAAGAAGAGTTGGCTCAGTTCGAAAAAATGGAAGTTTGGACTTTGGTTGAAAAACCAAAGAATGTGCATGCTATAGGCACGAAATGGGTGTTCAAGTGCAAGAGAGATGAAAAGGGGATTATCGTGAGAAATAAGGCGAGGCTGGTTGTTAAAGGTTTTAATCAACAAGAGGGTATTGACTACAATGAGGTTTTCGCTCCTGTTGCCCGGTTAGAAGCGATTAGATTGTTTTTGGCGTTTGCTGCATCTAAAAAGATGAAGGTGTTTCAGTTAGATGTGAAGAGCGCGTTTCTTAACGGGAAAGTTGATGAGGTTGTGTTTGTTGAGCAACCTCCGGGTTTTCCTGACCCAGACTTTCCGGATCACGTATACAGGTTGAGCAAGGCGTTATATGGGTTACATCAGGCACCTCGTGCATGGTATTCAACGTTATCGGACTACTTGCTGGAAAATGGTTTTGAAAGAGGATTGATTGACAGTACGCTGTTTGTGAAGAGAGAAGGATGTGACTTCTTACTGGTTCAAGTCTACGTGGATGATATCATTTTTGCTGCATCAAGAGTATCCATGTGTCAGGATTTTGAGGCTGTCATGAAGAAACGCTTCGAGATGAGTGCTATGGGTGAACTAACCTTCTTTCTAGGATTGCAGGTTGATCAGAAGAAGGATGGGATGTTCATTCATCAAACAAAGTATGTTCATGATGTGCTGAAGAGATTCAAGATGGAGGACAGTTCTCCATATGACACCCCAATCTGCGTCAATCACAAGTTGGGCGCTGAATCAGATGGTGACGCAGATGTGGACCCTACTCTGTATCGGGCGATAATAGGTTCATTAATGTATTTAACTGCTTCTAGGCCCGATATAATGTTTTCTGTTTGTCTTTGTGCTCGTTTTCAGGCAAACCCAAAGGAATCTCACATGAAAGGTGTGAAGAGGATTTTGCGGTATCTTAAGGGCAAGCCGAAACTAGGGTTGTGGTACCCAAAGGGAGGAGACGTTGAACTGGTGGCGTATACAGATTCTGATTATGGTGGCTGTAATCAGAGTCGGAAGTCAACAACAGAAGGCTGTCAGTTTCTTGGAGGAAGATTAGTTTCCTGGCAGTGCAAGAAACAGACATCAGTTGCAATTTCAACATGCGAAGCTGAATACATGGCAGCATCCAACTGCTGCTCTCAGGTTTTGTGGATTCAGCAACAATTGCGCGACTATGGTCTGAATTTCTTACTTACTCCTATTTTAATTGATAACACTGCCGCCATCTCAGTAATTAACAATCCCGTGAAGCACAGTAAAACTAAGCATATTGACATTCGTCATCACTTCATACGGGATTGTGCTGAGAAGAAACTGATAAAGATCGAAAAAGTTGATACACTTGAAAATTTTGTTGACTTGTTTACAAAAGCGTTTGATAAATCCAGATTTCTAAACCTAATTGAGCTAAACGGGATGATCAATCCCGAGTAACCATGTCTTTGATTTAAAAAAAAAAAAAAAAAAAAAAAAAAAACATGGGTCATTTTTGCTTAAAATTAGTCGGTTACCTCAGTTTGATGGACATATCCTCGGATATGTATTGGTCCTCGTTTCGACTTAGAGAATGAGGATAGCCATTAACCGGAAGACTGAAAGTGACCGGGGCAGTTATGACGTGTGTTCTTTCAGTTGCTGAAAATTAGTCGGTCATTCTTAGTAAGAAGGACACATACTTGTATGTGGTCGGTCCAGTTGATCCATTGGATCTTCAGGATAGCCGTTTACCTGACGACTTTGACGTGATCGGGGCGATTGAAATCAAATTTTTTTTGTGGGAAATGAAATTAATGTTCAAGTCTGTTACTTCGTATGAAGTTCTATGCTGTGTTTAACAGAAAATTGATCCAACCTTGGAAAATGATATATATATTGATCGTGTGTGCTTAACTAGTGAAGTTATTAGGCTTAAAAGGCTTTAGAACAGTCATTGTATGTCGTGGTAATTTTTATGGTGCGTAAAAGTGTATGTGATACTAACTTAAACTACTCGAATTTACGTGGAAACTCCTTAAGAGTTTTGAATGTCTTCACACATATCTTTCCGAATGATAGGCAGAAAAGCGACTACCCAGTCATACACGAGCCTCTGAGTGTTCTGATTCCCGTGAAGAAAGCATTTCAAGATACTGCAGTGATCCAGATTCGGGACTTGCAGTGATTTAGTACTCCGAAGTCGATAAAAATGTTTAATTTAAAAAAAAAAAAAAAAAAAAAAAAAAAATATATATATATATATATATATATATATATATATATATATATACGTGTATATAAATTTCTCAAGTCTGGAGTTAGAAGAAAACGGGAGGCAGACATAGTGTATCTACAAGATAATCAGACATTATGGGTCGAAGTCAATTCGGGGTGACTTGGGTATAGCCAAATACGCTTTGAGAATAGATAGAAGACATCATTATCTCTGAGATGTTGCCAACTTAAACTTTTGAGCTTAACTGAACCTTAATCCGTATCACAGAAACGATGAAAACCATTTACGTTATTTACATGCTTACAACCTGTGTCTCTATGTCATAATACAGCCAAACACGGATCTAAGTGACAGTCACATCGTTAGTATGATTCCTGTTAGGATCTTTTCTAAAACGTAGTGGTCCCTGACTAGACTGAAATTTGATCCCTTATTTCGTTAAAATTTTTCTAAGATTTTTTTTTTTGTTTTTTGTAGTTATATCATTTTATTGTTGGTTACTAGATCTTGATCATATTTGTTTAACTCTTTTTGGTAATTTCTAAGGTTAAATTCAGGATTATTCAAACTTAAAGGGCTGATTTTGAAAATTACGGGCGAAGTTGTTGAATTCAGCGAAGTTGTGCTTAACTTCGCCTTGGCGAAGTTAAGCGTAACTTCGCCTGAACCAACTCTGCCCTATATAAGGGATTGTAAACAGTAAACTGTATCATTTTTTTTTCTCGAATTACCAGCGAACTTGTTCGAATAACCAATACATCCGGATCTTATTCTTCACTTTCGATTTCGATCTTGTGTTCCTTGTTTCTACTATACTAGTGGTATGTGTAGTCAATATTATCCTATCTTTCTCGTTATGGTTTTACCCGGTTCGAGACCTCGGGTCGTCGAACCTTAGAAACCAAGTTTTCCGACCTCACGTTACGTGTTCATGGACAACCTTTTCGTCCTAACACCATTGAAATATGTTGGACTTCATTGTTAGATCGTTAAATCGGTCCGAAACATCGGATAAACCTTGTTTGAATCTGAACAGTCGCCGTTTCAGATTCAGGCGAAGTTAAGGTTTACGCGAAGTTATTCTCAACTTCGCCAGTGGCTTAAGTTCGCCTTCAGCGAAGTTATCCACAACTTCGCTTGAAGCTTAATTTCGCCTATGGCGAAGTTATCCATAACTTCGCCTTGAACACAACTTCGCCTATTTCAAATTTTTTATAAGTTTTTAGACGAACTTACAGATGAAGCGAAGTTGTTCCCAACTTCGCCTCACCTTTAATTTCGCCTGTACATCACAACTTCGCACATGGTACTCAGCGAACTTGTGAGATGGTTATATGGTCTCTCACTTGATTTGTTTTGTGCAGATATGGCTGCTGTTGGAGGTGCTGGAGGTGATGATGGTGATGAGCAACGACAATTCTTCCCAGCCCATAACCAATACATCACTTTGGATCCAGACGCACGAGGCGTTGAAGACTATAGGGAGATTATCACATTTCTCCAACGATCACGAGTTTTTCACGCGATCACTAATACACTACCCATATCTCTGCCCAACATTCAAGATTTCTGGCAGACGGTGTATTATGATTGCAGACCTGAGCCTCCAGTGATGCGAGCAACTGTCAATGGTCAAGACATACAGTTTTCCTCGGAAGACATACGGTTGGCTCTGCAGTTCGGTGATGAAACAAGAGACGACCCAACG